>NC_134826.1:152056510-152107389 GCF_004210375.1 Tachypleus tridentatus | reverse complement strand
GTCGTCCAGAGCCCACACTGGTTGGGCAAGAGAAGTTTGTTTGATTCAAGGAACCAAACAAAATGAGCATTAACAATCCTCTCTAAGGTCTTACAGAGACAGATCACAATGCAATTGGACAACAGTTCAAAGGAATCTTGGGATCCTTCCCAGACTTAGAGAAAGGTAGGGCAATAGCCTGGCACCAGTCATCAAGAAAACATTCTCCTGCCACATCTGGTTAAAAAACAATCAGAAGAATAGCAACAGAAGCAGGAGGTATATGGAGCATCATCTTGTAGTGTACATTATCAGGTCTGACCGATGTACTGCCAGAGCAATGAAAGGCCAGTTTAAGTTCCACCATTGTAAAGGGGTGATTATAGTCATAGAGAAAATCAGCTTCAATGGAAAAAGTTGAACACTCTCCCATAGTATTGATGGCTAAGAAGGTGGAGGATGAAGCAGGAGTGTTAAATAAATGGTGAAAGCTTTCACCTAGAGTATCATTGATATTCCATCTTCCTGGCCATCAGAAAGCAAGATCAAGAAGGGGACAGAATTATACTGCCCACAGAATTTTCAAATCTTATCCCATATGACTTTGGAACTAGTGGTAAAAGAGATGCTGGTTGTGAACTTAATCCAAGATTCCTTCTGGCTTTGACGTCTTACCTGCCGTGCATGTACACAGGTCTGCTGGAAGGCGATGTGATTTACAAGCGTGGTATACCTAAGGAAAGTATCTCAGGCCTGTATTTGAGCCTTCCGTGCCATGTGGCAGACAGGATTCCACCATGGATGATGATGATATCATGGAAAATATGTCGAGGTTTTAGGAATACATTAAGCAGCTGCCTGTATAATATGTTCAGTCACTGTTGCCATGCTGTTGTCTATTGATGGCTTACAGACAATGGCAGGATCAGGTTCTGTGAGAGCAGTGAAAGAGGACCAGTTGTCTTGATCCAGCTTCCACTGGAGCACTCAGGTCAGTTGGCACTGACCACAGCCACTCTTTCTCAAGATTATAGGAAAATTATCACTTCCTCGTTGGTTATTGTTAACCCTCTATGAAAAGTGGGAGAATAGTGAAGGGGAGCAAATTGAAAAATCAATATCAGTAAAGGACTGACCAGATGCATGAAAACAAGAATCAGAATGAAAAGAGAAAGGTTACGATCTGAGAGCATATACTCTATGGAGCTACCCCTCTAATTAATATCAGTACCTCCACACAGGAGATTATCTGCATTAAAGTCCTTCAGGATTACAAAGGAAGATGGCAATTGTTCAACAAGAGCATCAAGGTCTGATTAACCAATAGTGCCACCCCTCCATGCACTCATCCATCACCTGTCATTTCTGTACAAAGAACACTGCAAAAAGGTGACTGTATCGACAGCTTTCAGAAATGTTTCCTGTAACAAAAAAAATACAGGATGGTGGGAAACAATAAGTGCTTTGATGTCATCCAGATTAGAATGTAAACCTTCACAGTTCTGTTGTATCAAAGTGGCAACTTTATTTATGTGTAGCCAAATTGGGTGAAGAGCCCTTCTGTATACAACGTCCTTTTTCTTTATTTTTTTTATTCAAGAGAGGTCTGTCAACCTCCATGGATCCTGTCCTGGGTCGATTGAGCAGGTCTCTGTCATTGGAAGAGGATTCCAGTGACTGAGGACGTGAACAAATGATTGTTCTGCATCTTGAAGTGGAAAAAGAAGATGTACCTGAGGAAATACTCCTACCCAGAATCAAAGGAAGTGGATCTTGGGATTTGCTGGAATGAATGTAAGGGATACAGATGGGTGTTGACACCGATTCATCAACTATTTTATCCATGGAGGTCAAAAGACATTTCATATGGTTTGAGAATGATTCTTTTGGAGGTACAGGGAGATCCATCTGCACTCCCACTGTAGTAGTGAAACGAAGTCAGGCACACTGCGTCCGAGATGAAGTGGTGGACAGTAACTTCAAGCCTCATGGAAAGTAATGTTTTGAATTGTCTTCAAACACTACACCTCTTTTTCTTCCAACCATTTAGGGCAACAACAAAAGTAGGTTGGGTGAGAGCTACTACAATTAACATAATGAAGGTCTATTTCATACTTGTAGGCTTGGTCCTTGTAATCACAACATGATGTCTTTGAGTGACCAAACTGTTGACACTAGAAACATCCAAGAGAATTTGGAATGTACAGCTCTACTTTGCAATTAAGATAACCTGCCTTGATGATGGCAGGTGAACGCAGTGATGTAAATGATAAAATGAGAACATTGGTCGGCATCATAATTCCATCTTAGAGAGTGGAGATACGCCTCACTGAAAAAACTCCTTGGGTGGAGAAATCGGCAAGAATCTCTGACTTAGGGATGTTCTTCAAATTCCTCTGAACAATAACTTCTCATGATGAATTCAAAGTAGCATAGGGTGTAATGTCAATTGGTATGTCACAAATTGCCTTTGAATGTAAGATGAGTTCACTGTGTTCTGATGTGGATGCTTCCACCAATATGTCACCAGAGCAAAGCTTCTTTGCTGACTTTAGAGAGCCAGCAAGTCCCTTCTGAATGAAAAAAGAAGACATCTGTCCTAAAGGTTTATCTGAAAGAGAATGTAATATAAGAAAATGAGGTACAGGTTGCTTTTCAGAATCTTCAAGATGTGGTCCTCTACCTATGAACCGTTTCTTCACTATTTTATTTAAGTTTTTATTTGGGGGATCTATAATAAAAAAAAGGAAATTTCAGTGCCCACTCACCCCACCCACCATAGAGTTCTAAGAGGGGATGCACTACAATGCCAAACAAGGACACTGCAGCAATGCGAGGGTTTCGTGAGCACTATTCCCAAACACCAGCATCAGATACAATGTCCACAACACCTGTTGAGAATATCCAACACTGGTACTTGGTTGACCCTAGCCCAAGTGGACCAGCCAACTGACCCTAGGGGGGGTCACCCCAAGGCTGCCCATCTACAGAAAGTGGTTTGTTAGGGTTGGACCTCTCAACCACCAGTATAGTTTCCTCCCATTCACAGGTCACTTCACAAACATGTGAGATCCCAGAGGAGGTCAACTAAAAGAACAGAACCTTCCTTAGGAGGTCCCCTCCCCACAGACAGGAATCCACACAAGGGGGAAAAAGAGAAGAAAGCATGAACTTTGGATAACAGAAAATAAAACAAAGGTTAAGTGTTCCATTCACTCAAGCAACTAAAAGTATGTTCCAGAGGAATGGGATTAAGGTATGGCTGTATGCCAGTACAAGAGTCAAGCAGACATGCGAGTATAGATGTGCAGTTGTTCAACAAATGAGTTTGTATGGACCTTAATATCAAGAAAAAAAAGAAACAAAAAGTTATTTTGAGTTTGAGTGTTGTGGAGTAAAAAATGAGGATTTGAAAGACACAGGGAAAGAAGATGACTGAAAAATCATGTCAATAGAGAAGCAGAAAAGTATGGATTGAAAGACACAGGGAAAGAAGATGACTGAAAAATCATGTCAATAGAGAAGCAGAAAAGTATGGATTGAAAGACACAGGGAAAGAAAATGACTGAAAAATCATGTCAATAGAGAAGCAGAAAAGTATGGATTGAAAGACACAGGGAAAGAAGATGACTGAAAAATCATGTCAATAGAGAAGCAGAAAAGTATGGATTGAAAGACATAGGGAAAGAAGATGACTGAAAAAATCATGTCAATAGAGAAGCAGAAAAGTATGGATTGAAAGACACAGGGAAAGAAGATGACTGAAAAATCATGTCAATAGAGAAGCAGAAAAGTATGGATTGAAAGACACAGGGAAAGAAGATGACTGAAAAATCATGTCAATAGAGAAGCAGAAAAGTATGGATTGAAAGACACAGGAAAAGAAGATGACTGAAAATCATGTCAATAGAGAAGCAGAAAAGTATGGATTGAAAGACACAGGGAAAGAAGATGACTGAAAAATCATGTCAATAGAGAAGCAGAAAAGTATGGATTGAAAGACACAGGGAAAGAAGATGACTGAAAAATCATGTCAATAGAGAAGCAGAAAAGTATGGATTGAAAGACACAGGGAAAGAAGATGACTGAAAAATCATGTCAATAGAGAAGCAGAAAAGTATGGATTGAAAGACACAGGGAAAGAAGATGACTGAAAAATCATGTCAATAGAGAAGCAGAAAAGTATGGATTGAAAGACACAGGGAAAGAAGATGACTGAAAAATCATGTCAATAGAGAAGCAGAAAAGTATGGATTGAAAGACATAGGGAAAGAAGATGACTGAAAAATCATGTCAATAGAGAAGCAGAAAAGTATGGATTGAAAGACACAGGAAAGAAGATGACTGAAAAATCATGTCAATAGAGAAGCAGAAAAGTATGGATTGAAAGCCACAGGGAAAGAAGATGACTGAAAAATCATGTCAATAGAGAAGCAGAAAAGTATGGATTGAAAGACACAGGGAAAGAAGATGACTGAAAAATCATGTCAATAGAGAAGCAGAAAAGTATGGATTGAAAGACACAGGGAAAGAAGATGACTGAAAAATCATGTCAATAGAGAAGCAGAAAAGTATGGATTGAAAGACACAGGGAAAGAAGATGACTGAAAAATCATGTCAATAGAGAAGCAGAAAAGTATGGATTGAAAGACACAGGGAAAGAAGATGACTGAAAAATCATGTCAATAGAGAAGCAGAAAAGTATGGATTGAAAGACACAGGGAAAGAAGATGACTGAAAAATCATGTCAATAGAGAAGCAGAAAAGTATAGATTGAAAGACATAGGGAAAGAAGATGACTGAAAAATCATGTCAATAGAGAAGCAGAAAAGTATGGATTGAAAGACACAGGGAAAGAAGATGACTGAAAAATCATGTCAATAGAGAAGCAGAAAAGTATGGACATTCCTTCAGAGGTAAAGTACCTACAGCAAATCCTGGAAACAGATTGTCAAAATAATTGTTATCCTGGTCATTTTCAAACTGGGAAAAAAGAACATCAGAATGGGAGAAAAAGCCCCTGTATGCATGAGACAGCCCATAACAAATTTTAAATTCTGTAAAATATCACACATCTCATGAAATTTATCAATAATTCTAAAAAAACACCTGTTTAAGACAATACTAGAAAAGGAATGATGTCATTTTGAGCACAAATATTTAGGGGAGGATACTGTACAAAGACAGTTTGTCATACCCTCCTATTGGTGGAGAGTTGATATTGCATGACAATTTCATCAAGTGCTAGCACAGGTCACATTAAACACGTGGTTTTTATATGAGGGTTTTTGCACCACTAGAAGCATGTAAGTCTGATAGACAGATGTGTTAAGTATTAAGCTATTCTGGAAGATAAGGTGATGGGAAATTTTACATACTTCAAAAAGAAACTGGAGAAAGACAAAGAATATTTGATTGGTAAACAAATTCCACTTTCCTGCTTTCATGTTATAAAAAATTTCTTAGTCAAATGAAAATGCAAAAACATTAATACAATACAGAATAAAGACCTACTGACACTTAATACGTTCTAATGATATGCATTTTCTAACAATCTTTGTATCACAACAAAAATTAAAAGTACACGTGTATTAAAATCTGACTGACTGTGCATCATTTCAGCAGTACATACAATCTGTACAAATTTTATACATTTGAATCATTACCTGGATTTGTGATTGACGTGAGGGGATGTGTAGGTGAGACAATCTCCATTGGGCTTTCTTCAACACTAGAATGAACTCTATCACAGCTTATGTCTTCATCATAAGGGATATGGTTATTTGTTCTTGAAGACTTTTCATTTTTATTATCTTCTTGGTACTGACCAAACCTTTTACTAACAGACTCAGACATTCCCTGGTTTGGTAGTTTGGACATTTTTGAAGGATTAGCTCCACAAAGGTCAGCTTTTCTCATGAACAGTTGTAGAGCCTGGGCTGCTGCTTCATCAGGAGTAAATTCTTTTACTTTTCCACTTGAAGCACAAAATTCATTTGCACAACTCGGATTTCTACATCCTTTTGTCAGCTGATAATAATACTGTTCAATCAGTTTCTTGACAGCAGCACGTTTCCTAGTAAAGTAAAACATCTCTAAACTTTTACTTTCAATTAAACTTTTAAACAGAATTAACTAATTATCTTTTGGGGTTCTGCCATTCTAAGCAATATCACTTCATGTATGCTTTTGTAAGTTATACAATGGATCAAATAATCCTTCACATTGACAATATGAAAAACATTATTCTATAACACTGTGTATTTAAGCTTTGAAAACCAAAGTGCAAATTTTAATGTTCAAACCACTTCATGACACAATTACAAAAAGAATGGTCTGTCTGATGATACAGTAAATGTATGTGGTCTTAGATAAAGTTTACTGAATACATTTATAGAAACAAGAATGTAACAGGTTATATTTACAGTGAAGTAGATTAGTATACATTTATGACATGGCAACCTCCACTTTTCCTAATGTCACTTTCCAAGGTCACAGTTCACGTACACGTGTTTATTATTCTTCAAAGTGTGAAATTCTGCTCTCCCTTACCTACAGAATTTCAATTTTCAAATATTATGAATATTTACATTGGCTAAATTAAAAATAGGTTAACTGAAATGGTATTTAACATAAGAACAACAAAGAACCGTTTGGTGTTTTAAGACTGTCATTTCACACCAGTCCTTGAGATAAAGGGTGGGTGTAAATTTTAACTTTTCATGAAATCATTGATTTCCACCTTCTTCAACTTCCTATTCACCTCTATTACAATTGATAAGAAAACATTCCACATGCCAATCACCCTGTTAGAAGAAACAAAGCTGCCTTTACTAGAAATATAGCTACACACTTTTATTTCAGATGCAATCTATACTAGTCCCAAACCTTGATAAATATAAGATCAGAATAGAACTAATAACTCTATTATGTAAAAATATTAATTGTTCATAGATCTCAAGTGGAGCCTCAGACTGATGGAACTTTAATAATGACACTGGAATGTTTAATAGACAACAAACACAGCCTTTCACTTCATTTAAGTCAAGGTTTCTAAGAATAGTTTTATAAAGAATTTTAGGGCCAAAGTAATGATGCAGATGAAAAGATATAATAGGTAGCACAACAAAGAACTGATGGATATCAAGAGATTAACTCCTATTACAAACATCACCAAAGCAATGAGATGGGTTGTTACCAGAAAGAAATACAATAGATTCCCCAGTATTGTAGAGGATGTCTTTGATGTTGGTAAAGATGATGAATGGTCAGAAGCTGCACTGAAGAGACTTTGTGATTGTGGCCATTGAAATAAATGTTTCATTAATTAAACTAATAAAGGGCAAAGGCTATAAGCCAGCAAATTATAAATGGTGTGTCCATTAAAGAATGGCAGAATTTTACGGAATCTCTCAAATATATCCAGGAAAACAGACCTAAACATTTTAAACTACAATACAAACTTTTATAAATTGAAGTTCACTGCCATCTGTTTCATCAATCCACTAAATTCAGCCACAACTGAAATTCCAAATTACATAATGCGAGGTCATTGAATTTTTAAATATTTTTGTTATTTACCAGATATTTTATTTTATATACAATCCTAATGAGCAACTAATGCAGTAAAACAATTCCAAGTTTATCTTCTAACAAAATGGGCTAACACACTTAGCATTCTTTAAAAATACCACAACATTCCTGATGGTTTTACCAAAAAGCCATCATTAATTCAGAGGACTGCCAATTAAGTAGTGCTTCCCCAACCTATACTGTTATAATTTATTAGCAAATATCATGTGGCACCTTATCAAAAGCTTTTAAAAACTGATGTGCAATGAATGCATACTCTTTCCATCATACAGATAAGTAACAATAAGAAAGAAAAAACAGATTGGTAGGGCAAGATTTCTATTTTCTTTGGTGAATCTATGCTGGCTTTCTGATTTAATAAATTGTTTTGCAAAAACTTCTTTAATCATGCTCTTGGTTTATAATTTATGGGGTAATGCTTATTACCCCCTTCAAAAGAGGAGCAAGTCAGTAACATTGGTAATTATCCAATCCTCAGGCACCAATTACCTACTGACCTAACAAAAAACTAGAAGATAGGTTCACATATCTTGTATCTAGCCTCCTTTAAAACCCTGGTTCTTTATCTCTTTTCACTTTTTTAAATCTTTCTACTTACCAATAAGGGATTAACAATAATATCTAAATGATTCAGATAAATTCTATTATTTTCCATAGAATGTTTGGGATTAAGTACATTGCTAATATCTTCTGTTGTGAAAACATTTTGTTTTTTAAAATAAAAAATAACGAAAACCCCAGACACCCAAAGTGATATCGTGTGATAAAGAATCGGTCTTCAAAGAAATTCTTGGCCACCTTCTCCAAATATTCAATTCCAATTTTACTAACCTTTAATAAATCCTTCACATTGGTTTTCAAATTATCAGCCACAAGTTTTCAATAAGTATAGTAACGTATGAATTTAATGTTTACTATTTTTATTTAACTTTTTAATTATATTTTTTAATTTAACATTAATTTTCAGGTTACCTTGCTGCAGTATCATCAATAGCACAAGATGGGTTTTCACTGTCTTCAGAATCCATTAATGTTGATCTATCAGTTAAATTGTGAGGCAGGTTTGAAAGAATGCGCAATTAATTAATTAAGAAAAATTAATATTTCAAATTATATAAATGTTTTTTTCATTGAACAATTATTACAAATTTAGACTACTAGGCCTACTGCGCAGTGATTTCTAACACTTTTCGCGAGTACTTAATACGAATCATGAAATCATCTGGTTTAACAACGCCATCTTTCGACTGTTAAAGTAAAATAAAATAATATTTGATTTTATATTTTTCTGTAATCTAAATTACGCGTTTATAATAATATCGTTCATACATAAACTATTTAAGAGTTTAATATTTTTATATGACCAATGAAAATGCTTAAAAGTTTCTATTTTTAATTTAAATATATCAGACAAATTGGATTTTCCTACTCTATTTGTAATTAAAGTCATGAAATCATCTTGTATTCGCATCGCCATCTTCCCACTATTGCAACAAAATAATATTTTATTTCATATTTTTGTGACCTAAATAACACAATAAAAAATAACATTGTTGATACATAAACTATTTAAAGCTTTGATATTTCTACTACATAACCGATGGAAATTCTTGAACATTTTATATTTTCACTTTAGATACACAAGGCAAATCTGAATTTCTTATTTTAATTATAATTCAATTTATTTTTCGTTTGCCCAGCATGTGGCTGTGAGAAAACTGGAGTCTCAAATACTCCAACGAAAATATGGTAATAAAGCAAATAAAACTCTAGCCAGCATTTGGTTTGGCCGTGACAGAGTTTTTCTTAAATCCTTTCAATCTCACACTTTGTGGTTTTATGGACTAAAAACTGAACTCCTCCCTCTACAAAACCTCAAGAATTTACGCCGATGGAAAAAAAAAAAAGAAAAAAAAGATACGACACTCGGAGGGGTTAAGAAATGTTACGGTACCGATCCTGAGGGAAGGATTTGTATTGCAGTAAACGGAAACCTTTTTGAAGTCACAAAAGGAATACAATTTACGGACCAGGTAAATTAAATTGAAATTAATTTTGACTTATGATGAGTCATTAACGTGTATTTATATATTTATTTGTGGTGATAGTACAATTTGCTTTTTTCAAGTTTTTTTATGGTTAAATTATATTCATCTTAAGTTTTCTATTCATTGAATACCATTAACTATATCAGAACTATTTTAATGGGAAATACTTATTATGTGTAAGCTATTTTAAGTTATGTTTTAGTGATTTATTTCATAAATTGAAGTTCTTGTATACAAAGTGGTACATTGATTAGCCTTGTATGAAAGTGGGTAAAAAAAAAGGAAGCCATGCTAACAGGGGCGTGGATTTTTTTACACCCGATTGGGGGGGGGGGTGATTTTTGCAACCACTTATGTGGACTGTTCAATTTACAAATTGGTAATCTCTGATTACGTGAACCTGAAAGCTGTAAACATGCAGTCACAGAGTAATCTTGTTGCCACGATACTTGGATGTATACTTAGGCATACTGACTGATACTTAACGAAGTTACGAACTATCGCTTAGATCGAAAAGCTTAGAAGTACGCCTGTATTAGAGATGTACATTTCGGCTACTGAAAAAGCCTACATGTAGGCCTAATTATGTAATTCGATTGGTAAGAACACGAGAATCACAAGAACAAACACACAATTTGTAGGCCTGTGATGCAATAAAATAATTCAACAGACCAAACTGTAGGGGGGAATTATTGTATGCACCATACTCCCACCTAAAATGAAGGAGGGATGTATACCCTCCATCACCCCAGAATCTACGCCCCTGCATGCTAATATACCATAGTGTTAATAATGAATGTACACTAACTGCAGAAAAGGGAGGGGAGGAGGCATTTACGTGCCATTCGTATCTTAAGAAAAAATAAAGATTATTGGTTTTAAAAGAGGTCAAATATTATGTGTATATGTAAACCTATGTAAAACGATGTTAGCAGTAGAATACCTTGGGGTCAAGTTACTAGATACAAAAACCAAACTTAAATTTCCTGCATTAGTTATATCCTACAATTTTTTTGAAAAATAGTGATAACACAAATAATCATCCAGTATTGAGGAAACTAGTGAGTGGTCTAAAGATATCAATGATACAACAACAAGTCCAATACTTATTTTTCAGGAAGTTGTCAATTCCCCTTGTACACTCTTTCTAACCTGCTGTTTTCCACTTTTGTTGGTGGCTACTCATTTCATAAAATATTCACACTTTTTGAAAAATTAAACAGTGTTCTCAATAAGGTCAGTGTGGGTATTAGCACTTTAATTAAAATAAAGCACAGAAAAACATTTTGACCTTCTTTGGTTAACTTTGTTAACCTAAAGATGATCTAAGAAGGTCGAAACATTATTCTGTACTTTGTTTTAATTAAAGTTTTAATACCCATACATATTGAGAATACATTTTTTTTCAAGCTGGTTTCTCATCATAATGAAAAATTAAACTGCCTTAATTGGGTATAGTCTGTCGATTTTTCTAAAGTCAAAGACTTGTCCTCTAATTCTGTTGTCTTCAGAAATTAACACAGAAATCAAATGCCTTTATCCTATCAGTCCTCTTTTATAAAGTCTTATGAGTGAAAGGAGAAGAACAGCTTGTACTCTTTGATTATCTTAGCCAAATATCATGGTTTTAAGCTCCAGTTTCTTTTCACTTACAGTAACTATCTGTTATAAAAGATCATCCTTAACCACATCAAGGAACCTCTCTTTCCCACAACGTAACTCCATACAGTTACAGTGTTCCATGATTATTTCAACAGCATACTTGTTACTAACAGTTCTGATCTCTTTATACAATTTCTAACTCAAACGTTTTTCAATTTTATGTTAAGCTTTTTCAAAAACAAGAAACTTCATTTTCTAAATTTTGAAACTTAATAAGGTGTTCCTCCCTTCAATAAGTATAAAATTTAATAAAAAATCCTCACCTTTAATACACAACTGGTCATACAAAGAATGTGTTGCAATTAATAAAAATAAGAGAATTAAAATCTGTGTTGAAGACTGCTTAAATAAAGATACTTAACATCAGTATCATTGCATAAACAAAGATACTTAACATCAGTATCATTGGGTTTAGGTGTTCTGCTGTTTTCTTTCCAATTTTACCTGTCTCATTCTCACAATTTAGGTGTACTTGACAGTGTTTGGGGAGCATTTCAAGTCTGTCCTGTAAAACGTTTACTGCTCTACAGACAATATTCTATGCTTTTTGGGCCATGGCATGTGAATAACACTTAATATATAGTGTAACATTCAGTTTTTTATCAAGGTTTATATGTGTAGTAAATTGATTTATTGTAGTATATACTGGTACCATACACTACCTTGTTTCTATATTGTTAATAAACTGCATAAAGTACCATGACAGTTATTTCAGACCCTACATTTGATAGGTATGTTCATTCAGGCAGAACCCTTATGACATACCCTTGGTACATGTATATGGGAATTCTAAAGTATGATAACTATTCTCACCCTGGCTCATTCAATTGTCAACAGAGATCAGTGAAACATTACCATAGTGTTGAAAATTACATCCACTAATGACATGGAAGAATTAGCTCCATACAATGGAAAGAATGATAGAATATTCTCTGCATGTACACATTAATGATGCTGCATGTAATTTATTTAGATATTTATTCAGTCTTTGTATGAGTATTATTTTTATAAAAACTTTAATGTGTACTTAGTTAATTAAGCATTTTGGGTTATCCAGGATCTACACACAGTTTACCTTTTCATTATTTCAAAAATGTCTTGAAAAGATATGGATTATCATGCCTGAAAATACAGCTTACCCTTTCATGAGTTCAAAAATATTATAGCCTGACCAGGGATGAGTTATCCTTACTGTAAAAGTAACTTATCCTTTCTCTTAGATAAACTTCGAATGAATTTATTTAGATCACAGACAGGTTATCCTGTCATTAGAAAAATATATCTGATATTCTAAAGTTAGTTATATTACAGAAATAGTGTTTTTAGTTAGACTCCTGAGAAATCTTTTGTATTCTATTAACATTAGTTTTATTTGGCTTGTTTTTTATTAACTTTGATTCAGTTGTAGTATTTTACAGTATAAGAGGAAAGGTTGATACAACTTAGCTTTCTAATAGTTTATGCTACAAATTTAAAGCTGTTATTATAACAGAATTTTGTTCTGTGAAGGAATTATGTTGTTCCATTAATTTCTTTTTTAAAAAAATATTATGTTTGTATTATGTTTTGTAATTCATCTTTTAGTAATGTTTTATGTTTTATCAAGAACTAGAATTTGGAAGGCTTAAATCAAATTCATCTTAAGTAACATTTTATGTGCAGACCAATTTCTGATGATGTAGGCTGTGACACTCAGTCTGTGAGTCAAGGAGACTGTATTCAGAAGATTGAATGTACTACAGAGGTTGTTAAGAACAAAATAATGTACTATGTTAAAGAGCTTGACCTTTTGACCTAAAACAAAGCACATTTTATTGCTAAATAAACACGCTTCTTGGTAGCATTCAGTCATAAGGATACAGAGTTTAGAGGGTCAACTGTACAAAGTAGTATGAATGTTTTTATCCACACAGGTACCACACTTTATCCATTCCACAGCAGCAAATTAGCTTTGTTGGGTGACCTTAGCCATCTGTGAAAATTGCTGATAAAATGGTTTTATAGGGCTGAGGAACCAAACGTTTCTATGTCCAAAATGTGCAGCCACTACTGTGTCTTATGTTATATTTTTCATTGGGATATGGATTTTACACCAGAATTATGGAAACTGATATGAATGTTGGCAGTTCTAGATAAAGAGATCAAACTTCTATTCATAATTAAAAAGATAAGAGTATCAGAAAGCTGTTTATGAACCAACTTACATGTCATGGCTAATGTTAAAATTAATAATTATTATTGTAAGTTACAAAGTGTACTAATGCAAAGAAAAAAAATATGCATATATTGGTAGTTTCTGTTATTTATTATTACATCAATAGATTTTTCACTGAAATCAGTGTCAGTGAAAATCTAAAAAAACACAAATTGTATCCCTTGTAGTTCAGTGTTCAGTTCAAGTACAACATCATCTTGTTATGGTATGAGTACTTTACTATGGATAATAGTGTTAATTTTCTGTAAACAAATTAGTAAATGTATTATATTAATTTTGTACATCTAATTTGATATTTTGTTATTACTTCAACGAATGTTCTTTATTTGTTAACTGATTTTTAAACGTAATTAATTCTTCCTGATGGCTCGATTGTAAGTTGAGGGCTTACATTGCAAAAATTCTAGATCCAATCCTTGCAAAAGCCCAATTGCAACCTTGCAATTCACATTTTAGCTTTCATTTGAACGTCGTCTATCATTCAGTGAGCTATTTTGGACTAGTTAATAAATTAATGGCAAGTCCACCCCACGTAAAAAATAACCAATTAATTTATTTCATTAGTAACGTTTGTTATACGTTACGTTCAATTTGACGCAAGTTGTATGCCTAATTGCATTAAAAATATTGTAAATAGATGGCACTAGCCGCACAACCTAACAGAAAACTTTGGTTAGTCCTTTACTCACCATTACGTACCTAAAATATTTGAGATGTTTGGATAACATGACATTCGGTCACTGCTAATTAACCATCATTATTTAACAGTGTATTTATTTAGTTTAATACCTAGTACGCAATGATTTAATGTAAGGAATGTTTATTGTTGAGATTTACCGAGAAATACACAGCGTGAGAGTGTTATGTAGATTTTAAAACAATGACTTGATGCTTACAATTTGAAGAACTTGTTTCAAATAATTACAAACTAGTAACACAGAGACGCGTTTGAAGAGTATAGCGTAAGATTGAATAGATTATTCTTAAACTAAATGAGCAATCCGTGCTCTACGAATTGTTGGTTTGGAAGTCAAAGTTTTAGAGTTGTAAGCCCTCAAACTTCCCTCTGAACCAACGGAAGAGTGAGAAAGATAACAGAAACTGAATTGTACATAAGATGCTAGTATCTTAAATATTGATACACAGAGCTAAAAACATGAAGCCAGGATTACCTATATTTACAAATATATGTATTTGAGAATTCAAACTGTGTACAAAATTGCATTAGTACAAATATATGTTTATAAATGAACGAATGTTGATCTTGTACAAAGAAGCCACAATTTGATATGTTTGTTTGTTTTTGATTTTGTGTACAAAATTGCATTAGTACAAATATATGTTTATAAATGAACGAATGTTGATCTTGTACAAAGAAGCCACAATTTGATATGTTTGTTTGTTTTTTAATTTCGCGCAAAGCTACTCGAGGGCTATCTGCGCTAGCCGTCCCTAATTTAGCAGTGTAAGACTAGAGGGAAGGCAGCTAGTCATCACCACCCACCGCCAACTCTTGGGCTACTCTTTTACCAACGAATAGTGGGATTGACCGTCACATTATAACGCCCCAACGGCTGGGAGGACGAGCATGTTTGGTGCGACCGGAGTTCGAACCCGCGACCCTCGGATTACGAGTCGAACGCCTTAACACATTTTGCCATGCCAGGGCCAATCTGATATGAAAAGAGGAGATAAATACTCCAATACATATGGGATACTGGATTAAAGACCAGATGCCTGTTTGATAATGTGCCAGCTAGAGCTACGTAATGCCGTCCAACAACAACTAACCCCACCATATTACTTATAGCTACAGGATTCACTTTCCAACCCTTCAGACTATAATTTAAACGAATTGTGAAAAATAAGTGAGGATCATTAGGAGGTTTGTGACAAAAAATACTTTGTGTGAAGTGAATCAAAGATACTGTTGTATTTATTTGGACAATTAAAATCTCTACTTCTTTTCAGGAAAAGCTGTCTGTAAATGTGTTTATTTCAATACACTTTGTCATGAACATGGTGCATATATGTAGATGTGTTTATTTCAATACGTTTTGTCATGAACATGGTGCATATATACAAATGTGTTTATTTCGGTACGTTTTGTCATGAACATGGTGCATATTTGTAGATGTGTTGATTTGAATACGTTTTGTCATGAACATGGTGTTTTATCAACATTTTATTCCATAACTTCTCAGACGTTAATAGCATATTTTATTACACTCGTTTTATTACACTTATTCGCTATTAGCAATACTGGAACTGCATTTAACACCATTGAACAAAACCAAAGTGAACTGAATTTAAAGTGTAAATTAATGACAAGGTTTTTGTCAATAAGAAGAAATGTGGATACCGAATTTTCCGCATTTCCAAAAAGGTACGGAAAGCTAGGTAGTGATTAAATGATTGAGAAATCAACCTTGAAACAACATTTAACATTTTGTACCGTGGAAGACATCAGCTTTACTAGTTTCCTGATGTAACATCACGTGATTGTCAGTATCGTAGAAGGCATCAACCTCATAATCATCTGAAAGAGACAACTGTTTTAGCATTAATCGGACCTGGCATGGCAGGCTGGTTATGGCACTCGACTCTTAATCCGAGGGTCGCGGATTCAAATCCCTGTCATACCAAACATGCTCGCCCTTTCACCCGTGGGGGTGTTATAATGTTACAACTAATCCCACTATTCGTTGGTAAAAGAGTGGCGGTGGATGGTGATGACTAGCTGCTTTCCCTCTTGTCTTACATTACTAAATTATGGATGGCTAACGCAGATAGCTCTCATGTAGCTTTACGCGAAATTCGAAGCAAACCAAACCAGCATTAATCAAATTATGAAGCAATTTCCGTTTCGGCCTGCCTTTTACAGTCAGTTTAGAACGAGCCATCAGGTGCAAGTGTCAAGGGCGGGACTATAAAGAAAATAAAAATCCACAGTGTTCAGAACACCAAGTTGTCCTTCCAACAGAAATTTAATACATTGTGTTTATTAGCCTATTATCATTCTAATGGTATTATTCAAGACGAAGGTATGTGATATAAACAAGTTAAACTTGATAGATAGTAGCATCCATCAAGGCTTTCAAAAGATATTTCACAAAACACGCTCGAAATTTTGGGATAGTAACATGTAGTACGAAGTCTATAAGCATCAATTCTTCTACATCACCAATACTGTACATTATGGGAGGGACCATCAGCAGCAGTTCTTCTACATCACCAATACTGTACATTATGGGAGGGACCATCAGCAGCAGTTCTTCTAGATCACCAATACTGTGCATTATGGGAGGGACCATCAGCAGCAGTTCTTCTACATCACCAATACTGTGCATTATGGGAGGGACCATCAGCAGCAGTTCTTCTACATCACCAATACTGTACATTATGGGAGGGACCATCAGCAGCAGTTCTACATCACCAGTACTGCACATTATGGGGGAACTAGCAGCAGCAGTTCTTGTACATCACCAATACTGTACATTATGGGAGGGACCATCAGCTGCAGTTCTTCTACATCACCAATACTGTACATTAGGGAAGGGACCATCAGCAGCAGTTCTTCTAGATCACCAATACTGTACATTATGGGAGGGACCATCAGCAGCAGTTCTTCTAGATCACCAATACTGTACATTATGGGAGGGACCATCAAATATTTAATACTTGATACACTATTAGTAGTACTCTTAATATTGAATATATTGTTAGTGGTACTTTTAATATTGAATATATTGTTAGTAGTACTTTTAATATTGAATATATTGTTAGTAGTACTTTTAATATTGAATATATTGTTAGTAGTACTTTTAATATTAAATATATTGTTATATGAAATATTTATAATAATGAATACATTGTTAGTAGTGTGTTTTAATAATGAATACTTTGTTAAAGGGTCTGAACAGTCGTTCCTTACAATTCAATAAGTTAAGAAAGTATTCTCATTAGGAATACTTAACAATTTGTTAATATAATTATTAAAAATCACATAACTATTGTCAAGGTAATCTTACTTGTTCATAAGAACGACACAATGTTTTGTATCAAGATATAGAACAATAATATCTGAAAACTGTTATATTTTAAGATGTGTGTGTATTTCGAGAAGTAATCCATAACAAGGCTTATGTGAAATGATTTAAAACAAAACATGAGCTGGAATTAAACTAGAACATGAGTGTATAAGCCTTATAGAGTTCCCAACAAACATGATTTTTACATTTATTCTATACCAAGTAAAGTGATGAATTGTCTTTCCTATTTGTTCCTGTAAAATATGATTTTCTTGTGGAATGAGAAGCTAAAACTCTTGTAGGTTTTCAAGTACTAACTGTAAAACCTATCATCAACTTGGACATCAATATAGCAAACAACTCGCAACTCATTAAGTATATTGTTTGTATGTCAACATGGCAACTCATTAAGTATATTGTTTGTATGTCGACATAGCAACTCATTAAGTATATTGTTTGTATGTCGACATAGCAACTCATTAAGTATATTGTTTGTATGTCAACATAGCAACTCACTATACTGATAAAAGGGGAGTTCTCCAAATTCCAGTAATTAATTGGGTGTCGAATTATTCAAACGCCATTTTAAAACAGATGTTATTAGTATTCCTGTGTCCTTTGACATTTGAATGATTTATTTATATAATTATTCTATATACGTGTTTATAAATTTTCTGACATCAATTGGGCGAGGGGTGTGTATTCTGGGTTTTGAATGTATTTTATGGTTTTTAAACTTATTTTATTTTTGGTGTTTCAAGTGAACTGTCTGTTTCACCAGTCTAAATATAACATTAACATTGAAACAGGAATAACAAAAAATATTAATGTAATACATCATGATTCATTTCTTTTGGAAATTTCTTCAAAGCCCAAAACTAAAATGAACAGAATTTGACTGTTTCCTTTTTGAAAATATTTTATTTCGAAAAGTGAAGCAACCCACAATTTTTTAAGAAACGACAAAAACTAAAAGTGCTCAAACAAAAAATTTATAAAACATATTAAAAGTTAATATTATACAGTTCTCTAGAACTGGAAGAAAATTATGAGAAAAACACGAAATAAAATAGACACATCAAAACTACGAAACACTGGAATCATATTCCAAAATGCCAAACTTGTAATTTCCAAACTTTTGGTGTAATTAAATTATTATATCAGAAAGTTTGAACACATTTCTTAGAGAATGTTTTCTAAAATCTGTGCAAGTGAAACAAATACATCAGATTTTCATTCTCTCTGCAAGATAAGAAAACATAGTGGTTTTCTGTTATGAACGTCACATTAGGTGTTAGTATTATTAACCACCATTTAATTAAACTGTAAGACCCTGAATAAAAGTACACTGTAAAAACAAAATTCTTAGTTCTTGAACTATTTATAACTTGAAACTATCAACCACTGTTTCAAATATCATATAATACTTCAACAGATTTAACTCCGGTTCTCTCTTTCAGTAAATAGGAATAATTCCCTTTCTAAAATATTCCGGATGATAGGCCACCTGGTGGGATCCTAGTTCGTACTTTCAATTTCTCAGGCGTCGCTAATTTCATATCAGAATCCCGATTTGCTAAATCTGTGAAAATACAACAGATATATTATGCTATTGATTGTGTTTTCCACTTGAGACGAAAATCGTTGTGGTAAATTAACGTTAGTCAATAGCAAGCCACGTTACAAAGTAAAATGATGCTACATTATATATAAACCATCCTCTAAACAAAGCAAACGTGCTAAAAGATGGTATTTTCCTGAAATGGAGTTGAAGGTCACCTGGAGGGGTCATCCGTTTAACCACTCGCACCATAGTACAGTAGCATGTTGTCTGTCAAGCAGTCAGTAGACAAGTTTTAAATTTACTTCACATAAGGGACGCTTAAACATTACAATTTGTACTATCAGTAAAACGTGGGTATGCCATGAATCACAAGAAAAATTATGCACTCTGTACACTACAACACAGTACGACATATGAACTTCAAAAGCAATAAATAGAAATATATGTTAATCTTTAAGTTCGGTTTTATTTATTTTCGAAACAGGACCGTTTCAGAAACCCTGCAGAAGTTTAGTTTTATTTATTTTTGGAACAGAACCCTTTTGAAGGCCCTGCGGAAGTTTGGTTTTATTCATTTTTGGAACAGAAACCTTTCGGAGATCCTGCGGAAGATTGGTTTTATTTATTTTTGGAATAGAACACTTTCGGAAACTCTGTGGAACTACACCTCGTATAATAAACTTAACTGAGTTACGTATCAGTTGAAGAAACAATAATATAAAATTGTACTAAGATTAAATATACTCTAATCTAATATTTTTGTAACACGCATACAAGTGTACTTAAACTATTTTTAATAAGATAAATCACAGTTGGATTTCGTCTGTCACAAACAATCAACTCTTGTAATTTCAGCATTCTGTATTGGTTGTAAAATTAATTAGGGTTAGAGTGTTAGTTTAAATCTTTGAGTACCCTTTCTTGTGCAAATTTTGATGAATGAAAATAATCTACATCTTTAATTGATTCTCACCTTCTTCAGTATCATTGTTTCGTCCATTTTTCTTAATGTCATCTTCTGTTTCTTCTTCGCCGGTAATTGGGTTACGACGAGTTGAACCTAATTAAAGAAAGCATAACGAAGAGTGAACAATCAAGAATCAAACAATATTATAATATAAAAATTTAAACAGTGGCAGCGCCAGGATATTCTCGTTTGGGGGGGGGGGATGAGGTAAACTGTGGAGGGGCTTCCCAAAATACCATCAATATGGAGTAAATTATAATAATATAAATACCAAGATACATTTTAGAAAGGTGTGCTATTTTAAACTGCGTTTTCAATGCAGTTTTCATTGGAAACTCATACTCTGATTAATAATTCATTATTACAAATTAGAAATAATCTGTTTATGAAAATATGCGTATATGTAAAAGAGGAAGCTCACCTAAATTCCACCTAAGGTAATACATAATAATAAAGAAAATCAAGATTAGCTTAGGTTGAACATTTAATATATCATTAAGAGTAAAGCTACAAATCAAAAGAAATATAACATAGAGACATAGTTTACATAGCAGAAATGAATTATCCCATGTGAAGTTAATACACTCTGAGGAAAAGTAAGGTCACTATCAGGCTAACTATCTTTTATCATGTTGTGTGTATAGTCAATATTACTTCAAAACAATGCACCTATTCTGTTGTAACTTGAAATCAAAGTGGTTGTCTAATCTTCGTCAAAGCTCAAGATAGAATGGTATTACACAGGGAGCAGCAATACAGCGCATGAATTTCAGTGCATTCAGTATGTTGCTATGGGATGCATGACACATACTTCCGTCTTAATGAAGACGTTGAGTTCTACGGATCTATGTCTCTTTGAAGTTAATTGTTAAGCAACAACGACGAATTGTGTTTTCCATATTTTATGAATGTATGTAGGTAAAAATATTGGGGGGCTTGGCTCATTTGGGGACTCAAGATCCCCCTTGGCGCCACCACTGAATTTAAATAGAATCCCAAACTTAAAAGAAATGCACAAAAAAACGTCTAACTTTAGAGATTATTAGGCTTAATCATACGTAACCGATTGAGTTCGAGCTTATCTTTAGTAAGTTGAACGTAAAGAGTACTTCATGCAATAAATGTCCCAAAAAGCCAGGGCAGCGACCTCTAGGGTTCAAGTAGAGTTAACCCTAATCTAAAACTACCAATTAGAAAGGAAGGGAGAAACTTATTATAATTGGCTGAAAAGTAATTTAATCACATCTCAAATGTTTTTTTTTTTAAATTAATACAATCACGATTTATAAATTTACTTTATTTTGCACTCTCACTACCAAGTCGTTCTATTACAATATTTGTTTGTTATATAATTCATATATAATATTTATTAACTTGATTGCACTCATCGTTTCATTAACTGTGAAACATCATTCTCATGTAATAAAAATCTTTTTACCATTTAACCGGATTAATGTTGTTAAGGTACTTAATTTAGTTTGTTCTTCCAGTAAATGTGCGTACTTGCTGCGTTAACATCTGGGATTCAATTCCCGATGGTGAATAGAGAGTAGAAGCATACTGTGTAGCTTTGCGGTAAAATTAATTAGAATAATCCCTATAAATCGAAATTAGTTTACGTTTTTCTAGCGGGAAGTTTTATCTACTGAAACCAACCATCTGACTGTGAGAAATGTTAAGTGTAATTAAACAAAGAGTTCCATGCTGACGAGTAACCTGATGATAAAGCTTCTTTTCGATGAATACAAATGTTTTATTTACATGCTGCATTCAATATAAATTATAAGGAACAATATATTTTTATGATAATAAACAAGTTATGTATTGCTGAAACCCTATTATCAATAACTTAATATTATGAAATTGTAATAAATATCCAGGCCTAGTTGAATATTACATTTGGATATTAAGATTAACCAAAGAATGCAATTCAACATGCAAAACTCCACTAAAATCGTAACTTATTTTTAAGAGAGAAAAACTAACAAAGAAGTATTTTTTAAACCTGATGGTAAACATAAAACAAAAAGTTTTTAATTGAATTTTTCTATTTACCACATTTTCTGGAATTCGGAGACTGAGTAATTGGTTCATCTGCAGAAAATATATTGGACTTTAGGCGATCAACGACTTTCCTTGGTGAACTATATTCTTCTGAAGATCCAAAAAGTCGGTTCTGACTGTCACATTCTTGATTTTGTCTCTTCTGTTGCGATGAAGGCGTATTAGTGATATCTTTATCTTGGCTAAATATGCAAGACTGCATGTGGTTCTTTGCCGCAAGGGGACGTGGAGAACAGTTATCGTGAGAAGTATTGAAAATATCACTACTGGCTCCACCTGGTGGTCTTAGAGACCTGAAATAAGTAGAACCGTATTAAAATATGGAAATGTTTTATTATTATTATTAATCATACAGAAGGAACATTTCTACTTCAATGATCTTTAACCTGTGGAAATGTTTGTTTGTTGTTAAGCCCGAAACTGCACAAGACGTAATCTGTGCTGCACTTACCACAGAAACCAGACTTTCAGCATTATAAACTGCACAAGACGTAATCTGTGCTGCACTTACCACAGAAACCAGACTTTCAGCATTATAAACTGCACAAGGCGTAATCTGTGCTGCACTTACCACAGAAACCAGACTTTCAGCATTATAAACTGCACAAGACGTAATCTGTGCTGCACTTACCACAGAAACCAGACTTTCAGCATTATAAACTGCACAAGGCGTAATCTGTGCTACACTTACCACAGAAACCAGACTTTCAGCATTATAAACTGCACAAGGCGTAATCTGTGCTACACTTACCACAGAAACCAGACTTTCAGCATTATAAACTGCACAAGGCGTAATCTGTGCTGCACTTACCACAGAAACCAGACTTTCAGCATTATAAACTGCACAAGGCGTAATCTGTGCTGCACTTACCACAGAAACCAGACTTTCAGCATTATAAACTGCACAAGACGTAATCTGTGCTGCACTTACCACAGAAACCAGACTTTCAGCATTATAAACTGCACAAGGCGTAATCTGTGCTGCACTTACCACAGAAACCAGACTTTCAGCATTATAAACTGCACAAGGCGTAATCTGTGCTACACTTACCACAGAAACCAGACTTTCAGCATTATAAACTGCACAAGGCGTAATCTGTGCTACACTTACCACAGAAACCAGACTTTCAGCATTATAAACTGCACAAGGCGTAATCTGTGCTGCACTTACCACAGAAACCAGACTTTCAGCATTATAAACTGCACAAGACGTAATCTGTGCTGCACTTACCACAGAAACCAGACTTTCAGCATTATAAACTGCACAAGGCGTAATCTGTGCTACACTTACCACAGAAACCAGACTTTCAGCATTATAAACTGCACAAGGCGTAATCTGTGCTACACTTACCACAGAAACCAGACTTTCAGCATTATAAACTGCACAAGGCGTAATCTGTGCTGCACTTACCACAGAAACCAGACTTTCAGCATTATAAACTGCACAAGACGTAATCTGTGCTGCACCTACCACAGAAACCAGACTTTCAGCATTATAAACTGCACAAGGCGTAATCTGTGCTACACTTACCACAGAAACCAGACTTTCAGCATTATAAACTGCACAAGGCGTAATCTGTGCTACACTTACCACAGAAACCAGACTTGTGCTACACTTACCACAGAAACCAGACTTTCAGCATTATAAACTGCACAAGACGTAATCTGTGCTACACTTACCACAGAAACCAGACTTTCAGCATTATAAACTGCACAAGACGTAATCTGTGCTACACTTACCACAGAAACCAGACTTTCAGCATTATAAACTGCACAAGACGTAATCTGTGCTACACTTACCACAGAAACCAGACTTTCAGCATTATAAACTGCACAAGACGTAATCTGTGCTACACTTACCACAGAAACCAGACTTTCAGCATTATAAACTGCACAAGACGTAATCTGTGCTACACTTACCACAGAAACCAGACTTTCAGCATTATAAACTGCACAAGACGTAATCTGTGCTACACTTACCACAGAAACCAGACTTTCAGCATTATAAACTACACAAGACGTAATCTGTGCTACACTTACCACAGAAACCAGACTTTCAGCATTATAAACTGCACAAGGCGTAATCTGTGCTGCACTAACCACAGAAACCAGACTTTCAGCATTATAAACTGCACAAGGCGTAATCTGTGCTGCACTAACCACAGAAACCAGACTTTCAGCATTATAAACTGCACAAGGCGTAATCTGTGCTACACTTACCACAGAAACCAGACTTTCAGCATTATAAACTGCACAAGACGTAATCTGTGCTACACTTACCACAGAAACCAGACTTTCAGCATTATAAGTTTCCACACTTACTGCTGTGCCACTGATGGTTTGTTTGTTGTTAAGCCCGAAACTGCACAAGACGTAATCTGTGCTACACTTACCACAGAAACCAGACTTTCAGCATTATAAACTGCACAAGGCGTAATCTGTGCTGCACTAACCACAGAAACCAGACTTTCAGCATTATAAACTGCACAAGGCGTAATCTGTGCTGCACTTACCACAGAAACCAGACTTTCAGCATTATAAACTGCACAAGACGTAATCTGTGCTGCACCTACACAGAAACCAGACTTTCAGCATTATAAACTGCACAAGGCGTAATCTGTGCTACACTTACCACAGAAACCAGACTTTCAGCATTATAAACTGCACAAGGCGTAATCTGTGCTACACTTACCACAGAAACCAGACTTTCAGCATTATAAACTGCACAAGGCGTAATCTGTGCTGCACTTACCACAGAAACCAGACTTTCAGCATTATAAACTGCACAAGACGTAATCTGTGCTGCACTTACCACAGAAACCAGACTTTCAGCATTATAAACTGCACAAGGCGTAATCTGTGCTACACTTACCACAGAAACCAGACTTTCAGCATTATAAACTGCACAAGGCGTAATCTGTGCTACACTTACCACAGAACCAGACTTGTGCTACACTTACCACAGAAACCAGACTTTCAGCATTATAAACTGCACAAGACGTAATCTGTGCTACACTTACCACAGAAACCAGACTTTCAGCATTATAAACTGCACAAGACGTAATCTGTGCTACACTTACCACAGAAACCAGACTTTCAGCATTATAAACTGCTCAAGACGTAATCTGTGCTACACTTACCACAGAAACCAGACTTTCAGCATTATAAACTGCACAAGACGTAATCTGTGCTACACTTACCACAGAAACCAGACTTTCAGCATTATAAACTGCACAAGACGTAATCTGTGCTACACTTACCACAGAAACCAGACTTTCAGCATTATAAACTGCACAAGACGTAATCTGTGCTACACTTACCACAGAAACCAGACTTTCAGCATTATAAACTACACAAGACGTAATCTGTGCTACACTTACCACAGAAACCAGACTTTCAGCATTATAAACTGCACAAGGCGTAATCTGTGCTGCACTAACCACAGAAACCAGACTTTCAGCATTATAAACTGCACAAGGCGTAATCTGTGCTGCACTAACCACAGAAAACCAGACTTTCAGCATTATAAACTGCACAAGGCGTAATCTGTGCTACACTTACCACAGAAACCAGACTTTCAGCATTATAAACTGCACAAGACGTAATCTGTGCTACACTTACCACAGAAACCAGACTTTCAGCATTATAAGTTTCCACACTTACTGCTGTGCCACTGATGGTTTGTTTGTTGTTAAGCCCGAAACTGCACAAGACGTAATCTGTGCTACACTTACCACAGAAACCAGACTTTCAGCATTATAAACTGCACAAGGCGTAATCTGTGCTGCACTTACCACAGAAACCAGACTTTCAGCATTATAAGTTTCCACACTTACTGCTGTGCCACTGATGGGTGGCATGTAAAACATTTGATTGTCATAAAATCTTTGTTCCTTCGAAAAATAAGGTAGTCTTTTTAGGGTTATCTTTGTAAAGGGCGAAACTGAAAGTGTACCTTTAACTTCATTGATTTTCTTAATTCTGTAAAGTAAAAAATAATAATAATATTGTAACTGAAAGTAATGAAATTTAAAGATTCTATAAAATTGTAACAAACTGTAAAGTGAATTAATTAAGTATCGAGGACAATTTTGAATATTTATTTTGTTCACGGGTATAAGTACATTTTTGAGACGAGACAAAGGTTACATTTTCACATTATGATAAACTTGATGATTGTACGAGTTTTACACTTTTCAATTTTCCAAAGAGAACAAAAACATTAATATTTACAGCCTAATAAACTACTTGGAACATGTTACTTGGATGGTTTATGAAGGTTATGTTATTCCAGATTGGAAACTGTGACTCTAATGTGGAGAAAGTTCCTTGTAGAACGCCCCCGCTAGTACAGCGGTATGTCTCCGGATTTACAACGCTAAAATCAGGGGTTCGATTCTCCTCGGCGGGCTGAGCAGATAGCCCGATGTGGCTTTGCTATAAGAAAATTACAAATTCCTTGTATTGTTTGTTTGTTTTTGGAATTTCGCACAAAGCTACTCGAGGGCTAGCTGTGCTAGCCGTCCCTAATTTAACAGTGTAGAGGAAAGGCAGCTAGTCATCACCACCCTCCGCCAACTCTTGGGCTACTCTTGTACCAACGAATAGTGGGATCGACCGTCACATTATAACGCCCCCACGGCTGGGAGGGCGAGCATGTTTAGCGATTACGAGTCGCAAGCCTTACGCACTTGGCCATGCCAGGCCTCAAATTCCTTGTAGAACTATCAACATTAACCTTCTATAAATGAATACGGTGGACTCAGCAGATAGCGTGATGTGGCTTTGTTACAAGAAAACACACACGCACACACTATAATTGAAAAATAATAACAGACCATCATCGCCAAACAACTATTTTCTTGACTATCAACAAACAACTATTTTTCTTGACCATAAACAAACAACTATTCCTGGCCATCGTCAAATAAGTATTTTTCTTGACTATTAACAAACAACTATTTTTACCATCAACAAAGAACTACACAAAGAACTATTCCTGACCATCAACAAACAACTATTCCTGACCATCAACAAACAACTATTTTACGGACCATCAACAAACAACTATTCTTGATTATACAAACAACTTTTTGTTGACTATCAACAAACAACTATATTTCTTGGCCATAAACACACAACTATTATTGACCATCAAATAACGAAACAAGTATTTCTGGCCGTCAACAAAGGACTATTTTGGGGAACCACGATATTAGTTAAAATAGATGCAACTAATAAATTTGATTTTTCAATAAAATCTTAATGAGATCAATACAATAAGAGCCTGGTTGTAGTATATTTGGTTTATTTCAGGTATTAAAAACTATACAAGGGCATCATGATATAAAACTGATTAGTGTAGATATTATTAATTAGTTTATTTAGTGAATGGATATTGTATTATTGTTTAGTGTTTTTATTATTATTATTATTATAAGAGAGTTAAAAGCAGACGATTATTGTAAGTTGTGTTTGTAGCTCATTGATATAGAGAATATAAGAAGCAGACGATTTAGTAATAAACATGTAAGTAGTATGAAATAAACGAGAAACAACATACAGATAAAGACAACAGCAGGAGAAAAGTAAAGCCACTGCTATGGAAAAGTTTGGCAAAAATTCTTCGGTTGAAGTGACGGGCCTTGTGATTAACAAAGGCCTAACGTTTAATATGTCAGAGTTACACTAACAGTAGAAAAGGAGACAACAATAGTATACGAGGGCTGTTCAAAAAATACGCGGACTGTTTGAATTGCGCGGCTCCAGTTGGTTCTATGGGAATCCGCTTGGTGTCGCTAGGTTTGCACAGATCAGCTGATTACGACGCCATTTCCCGATTGCAGATATCTTCATTTATGTATTAGCTACGCGGTTTTAAGTGAAGTGCGATTTTTTCGTTTGGCAGATTTCAGAATGAATGACCTGAAGGCGCAACGACTTGCTGTGAAATTTTGTGTTAAACTTGGAAAATCTGCGACTGAAACTTTTGCTATGCTTAACACGGCTTACGGTGATGTTGCTATGAAGCGTACGGCATGTTTCAAGTAACATGAACGTTTTAAGGATGGTCGACAGTCCATTGAAGATGATGAGCGTCCTGGACGTCCTTCCACGTCAACTGACGACCCACACGTCGACAAAATCAACACCCTGGTGCGGGCAAATCGACGTCTGACTGTCAGGGACCTTGCTGAAGAGTGTGGGATATCAGTTGGATCTTGTTACGAGATTTTGACCGAAAAATTGAAGATGCACTGCGTTGCTGCGAAATTCAGCCCTCAGAACTCGTGAGTTTTTGGACAAACACTCGATCACTGTTCTTCCCCACCCCCCTACTCACCTGACCTTGCTCCTTACGATTTTTTCTTGTTCCCCAAACTCAAAAGACCCTTGAAAGGAAGAAGATTTGAGACGATTTCCGAGATTAAGGCAAATGCGACGAAGGAGCTGGAGGATATTACAAAAGAAGCGTACCAGGACTGTTTCAACAAGTGGAAACACCGTTGGGATAAGTGTGTGCGTTGGGGAGGAGAGTACTTTGAAGGAGTCCCAGACCTGTAACTTCTAAATAAAGTACATTTTGTTTTATGACGTCAGTCCGCGTATTTTTTGAACAGCCCTCGTATTTTTCCGTTATAGCGTGGTAATAGAATCAACCAATAGAAATAGAGAACATTTGGAATACAGAAGACCAAACGATTACGGAAGAAAAGTATATCACTGCCGTATCTCGTGCTATAATTGTGATTGTCGTGCAAAGCTATACGAGAGCTATATGCGTTAGATTTTCCTAATTTAGCAATACAAGACTAGAGGGAAGGCAGCTAGTCATCGTCACCCACCACCAACTCTTCTGATAGGTGAATGCTATTATGATGCACCCATTGTCCCAAAGTGTGGAGCGTAATTTGTGTGTGTGTTTTTTGTTTTTTTTTTGGGAGGGAGAGGTAATAGGACGCGAACCATGCTCCTCCAGGTCGGTGCATAGCCTGTAAAAAGTTTATTTATACCGTAACCCGTGGAAATAATGTAAATCAACATTCAGAAATATCAGGCTGGATCAGAGATTTCGTGGTAATTACAATACGTGGAAAATTTTAAGCCTAAATATACAACCTTCAGTTTTTCTGTGAAACACAACTAGAAGTATGATCAGGATATTACAAAAACTTGACAAAAAAGGCTTGTTAGATATTCAGGATTTTTTGTAATGAGTTTCAATAGACTAATGTCAAGGAAATCTTATAGTGAAAACTGCTTGGTTTGAATTTCGCGCAAAGCTATAAGAGGGCTAGTTGCGTTAGCCGTCTCTAATTTAGCAGTGTAAGACTAGAAGTACTTACTGAATTCGTATGAAACAATTGTAAAGAACGCCGTCTGGTTTAATTGCAATTAGATTGGGAAAAGTAAGGATTTCTTATGACCCAGTTCACTTGTTGTCTGACGTCATGAGACATGGTCAGCACCAACAATAGGGAGTGACGTTTGTTGGTTAGTTTGTTACAAAATTTCCTTTTGATGCTAAGCGAAGAGTTTTTGAGTATGAGAACAACTAAATTAGCATCACCTACTGCCATTTCTTGTCTTATCAGTCACGTGGGATCATCAACCTTACAGTACAACATATTCATGGTCAGAGCCCGCTAACCACGAAGCTACGCCCAATCACACGTATCCTGTATTTGAATAATCAAGAGTGCTGTCCTACTTCACTCACGACGTTAGCTTTAAGAAAACAAAACCAGAAATTTCAGATAAGTGAAAAAATATGAACTAAGCTAAATGTAACCAAGTCAAGACACAACTTGCTTTAACTTGATAGGACTCAAACCGTTTATTTAATTTTAACATGATACTACCCAAACAGTTTATTTAATTTTAACATGATACTATCCAAACAGTTTATTTAATTTTAATATGATACTACCCAAACTGTTTCTTTAATTTTAACTTGATACTACCCAAACTGTTTCTTTAATTTTAACTTGATACTACCCAAACTGTTTCTTTAATTTTAACTTGATACTACCCAAACTGTTTCTTTAATTTTAACATGATATTACCCAAACTGTTTCTTTAATTTTAACATGATACTACCCAAACTGTTTCTTTAATTTTAACTTGATACTACCCAAACAGTTTATTTAATTTTAACATGATACTACCCAAACTGTTTCTTTAATTTTAACTTGATACTACCCAAACTGTTTCTTTAATTTTAACTTGATATTACCCAAACAGTTTATTTAATTTTAATATGATACTACCCAAACTGTTTCTTTAATTTTAACTTGATACTACCCAAACTGTTTCTTTAATTTTAACTTGATACTATCCAAACTGTTCCTTTAATTTTAACTTGATACTATCCAAACAGTTTCTTTAATTTTAACTTGATACTATCCAAACTGTTTCTTTAATTTTAACTTGATATTACCCAAACTGTTTCTTTAATTTTAACTTGATACTATCCAAACTGTTTCTTTAATTTTAACTTGATACTATCCAAACTGTTTCTTTAATTTTAACTTGATATTACCCAAACTGTTTCTTTAATTTTAACTTGATACTATCCAAACTGTTTCTTTAATTTTAACTTGATACTATCCAAACTGTTTCTTTAATTTTAACTTGATACTACCTGAATCGTTTCTTTAATTTTAACTTGATACTACCTAAACCGTTTCATTAATTTTAACTTCATGCTACCGCAACCTTATTTTCAGATTTCAGTTTTACCTGTATTGTATTCACTGCTGGTATTTTATCTGTATTATATTCAATCCAGGTGTTTTATCTGTATTGTATTCACTCCAGGTGTTTTATCCATACTGTATTCACTGCTCATGTTTTATCTGTATTGTATTCATTGCTGGTATTTTATCTGTATTGTATTAACTTCTGGTGTTTTATCTGTATTGTATTCACTGCTAATGTTTAATCTGTATTGTATTCACTTCTGGTGTTTTATCTGAATTGTATTCACTTCTGGTGTTTTATCTGAATTGTATTCACTGCTAATGTTTAGTCTGTATTGTATTCACTGCTAATGTTTAGTCTGTATTGTATTCACTGCTAATGTTTAGTCTGTATTGTATCCACTCCTGGTGTTTTATCTGTATTGTATTCACCGCTGATGTTTTATCTGTATTGTATTCACTTCTGGTGTTTTATCTGAATTGTATTCACTTCTGGTGTTTTATCTGAATTGTATTCACTGCTAATGTTTTATCTGTATTGTATTCACTTCTGGTGTTTTATCTAAATTGTATTCACTGCTAATGTTTAGTCTGTATTGTATTCACTGCTAATGTTTAGTCTGTATTGTATTCACTGCTAATGTTTAGTCTGTATTGTATCCACTCCTGGTGTTTTATCTGTATTGTATTCACCGCTGATGTTTTATCTGTTTGTATTCACTCTTTGTGTTTTAATCTGTATTGTATTCACTCTTTGTGTTTTATTTCTATGTTCAAACTCACATCTTGAGATGTATGTGAACACATTCCACACTTATTCTTCTTACACAGATTCAATATTACATATAAACAATATGTGTTTTCAGACCGGTGCTCATAATCTCTGAATTTGTGACTTTGCAACTCAATAACCATTTTATTTGTGTATGTGTTTTTAAGTCTGTACTAGAGACGTAACCCTCTTGCATTAAACGTGATTCTCCAGGAATGGTACTTCCAATTGGAACGTTTCTTTAAAAACATTTTTATCATTGTTTGTCTTCCTATCTTTGCTTCATCTCAACCAGTTTCTTTAGTTACTACAACCTCCTGTGTTCTCTCAACCTCATCTTCTCTGTATTTACAAAAACCTAATGCTAACAAAAAGTTTGATTTTATGACTTTTTTGTCTGGAAAACGAATATCAACTACAACAGGCCGTGATTTAGTCACCAATCCAGAATGACCAGGATGTATCTTAATGTCTTATTTAATTAATGATTAAACAGACCAGTGCGTACTCACACTGGATGGCTCTATTACTCCACATACCAGCCGATAAGAGTTAAGAAAAACAACAGATAACGTCGACAAAGTATGGTACAGTTTTCTGTTAATCTATGTGTTTTACAGATGATGCATAGAATCACAGCAAACACTTGTAACTTTACAAGAACAATAAAACAGACAGCTATAGAAAAAAAAAACCAAATCATAATGCTTAAAATTCAGGTAAGTTACAAAAAACTATAACTCATAAACTGGATGTTTTATCGTAGTACATGTTCATTCTAAAGAAATGTTTAGTTTTACAAGCGGTTAAATTATCTGTATTATTTTTTACCACTTTGAAAGTTTAATACATCCGTATCTTACACAAATATTCTACATATAATAAAAGAGTGTAACACAGTGAAGAACACGAGCTGTCTGCTTACACCACATGAAGAAATACAACCCTATAAGCTATCACAGACACCATTCTCTGTATATCACATCCACAACCTGTCACAAACACCGTTCTCTGTATATCTCATCCATAACCTGTCACAAACACCATTCTCTGTATATCTCATCCATAACCTGTCACAAACACCATTCTCTGGATATCTCATCCATAACCTGTCACAAACACCATTCTCTGTATATATCATCCATAACCTGTCACAAACACCATTCTCTGTATATATCATCCATAACCTGTCACAAACACCGTTCTCTGTATATCTCATCCATAACCTGTCACAAACACCGTTCTCTGTATATTTCATCCATAACCTGTCACAAACACCGTTTTCTGTATATTCTCTCATCCATAACCTGTCACAAACACCGCTTCTTCTGTATATTTTCTTATCCATAACCTGTCACAAACACCGTTTTCTGTATATTCTCATCCATAACCTGTCACAAACACTGCTTCTTCTTGTATATCTCTCATCCATAACCTGTCACAAACACTGTTCTCTGTATATCCCAACTATAACCTGTCATAAAATACCGTATTTCTGTATATCCCAACTATAACCTGTCACAAACACTGCTTCTCTGTATATTCATCTATAACCTGTCAAGCAAACACTGCTTTCTATATCCTAACTATAACCTGTCACAAATACTATTCTTCTGTATATCCTAACTATAACTCTGTCACAAACACCGTTCTCTGTATATCCCATCTATAACCTGTCACAAACACTCATTTCTCTGTATATCCCATCCATAACCTGTCACAAACACCATTCTCTGTATATCCCATCTATAACCTGTCACAAACACCATTCTCTGTATATCCCATCCATAACCTGTCACAAACACCATTCTCTGTATATCCCAACTATAACCTGTCACAAACACCATTCTCTGTATATCCCAACTATAACCTGTCACAAACACCGCTTTTTGTATATCTCTCATCTATAACCTGTCACAAACACTTGCTTTTCTGTATATCTTCATCCATAACCTGTCACAAACACTGCTTTCTGTATATCCCAACTATAACCAATCACAAACACTGCTTTTCTGTATATCTCTATCCATAACCTGTCACAAACACTGCTTTTCTGTATATTCTCGTCTATAACCTGTCACAAACACTGCTTTTCTTGTATATTCTATCCATAACCTGTCACAAACACTGCTTTTCTGTATATCTCATCCATAACCTGTCATAAAATACTGTTTCTTTGTATATTCTATCCATAACCTGTCACCAAACACTGCTTTCTTGTATATTCATCTATAACCTGTCACAAACACTGGTTCTCTGTATATTCTCATCCATAACCTGTCACAAACACCGCTTCTCTGTATATTCATCCATAACCTGTCACAAACACCGTTTTTTCTGTATATCTCTCATCCATAACCTGTCACAAACACTGTTCTTCTGTATATCTCATCCATAACCTGTCACAAAACACTGCTTTCTTGTATATCCCTAACTATAACCTGTCACAAACACCTTATTCTCTGTATATCCTAACTATAACCTGTCACAAATAATCGTTCTCTGTATATCCCATCCATAACCTGTCACAAACGCTGGTTCTTCTGTATATCTCATCCATAACCTGTCACAAACACCGCTTTCTTGTATATCTCATCCATAACCTGTCACAAACACTGCTTTTCTGTATATCTCATCCATAACCTGTCACAAAACACGCACTTTCTGTATATCCCAACTATAACCTGTCACAAAACACCATTCTCTGTATATCCCAACTATAACCTGTCACAAACGCCTATTCTCTGTATATCCCATCTATAACCTGTCACAAACACCGTTCTCTGTATATCCCATCCATAACCTGTCACAAACACTATTCTCTGTATATCCCATCTATAACCTGTCACAAACATCATTCTCTGTATATCCCAACTATAACCTGTCACAAACACCGTTTCTCTGTATATCCCAACTATAACTCTGTCACAAAACACTGCTTGTATATATCTATCTATAACCTATCACAAACACCATTTTCTGTATATCTCATCTATAACCTGTCACAAAACACTGTTTTCTATATTCTCGTCCATAACCTGTCACAAACACACCGTTTTCTTGTATATCTCATCCATAACCTGTCACAAACACTGTTGTATATTCTCATCCATAACCTGTCACAAACACTGCTTTCTTGTATATCTCATCCATAACCTGTCACAAACACTGCTTTTCTGTATATCTCATCCATAACCTGTCACAAACACGGTTTTTGTATATCTCATCCATAACCTGTCACAAACACTGCTTTTCTTATATCTCATCCATAACCTGTCACAAACACTGGTTTTTCTGTATATTCATCCATAACCTGTCACAACACTGCTTTCTGTATATCTCATCCATAACCTGTCACAAACACTGTTTTTCTTGTATATCTCATCCATAACCTGTCACAAACATCGTTCTTCTGTATATCCCAACTATAACCTGTCACAAACACTGTTTCTTGTATATCTCATCCATAACCTATCACAAACACTCATTTTTTTCTGTATATCTCGTCCATAACCTGTCACAAACACTGTTTTCTGTATATCTCATCCATAACCTATCACAAATACTGCTTTTCTGTATATCTCATCCATAACCTGTCACAAACACTGTTTTCTTGTATATTCTCATCTCATAACCTGTCACAAATACTGCTTTCTGTATATCTCTATCCATAACCTGTCACAAACACCGCTTTTCTGTATATCTCATCTTATAACCTGTCACAAACACTGTTTTCTGTATATCTCATCCATAACCTGTCACAAACACTGTTTTCTGTATATCTCCATCATCCATAACCTGTCACAAACACTGGTTTTCTGTATATTCTCATCCATAACCTGTCACAAACATCATTTTCTGTATATCCTAACTATAACCTGTCACAAACACCATTCTCTGTGTATATCCCAACTATAACCTGTCACAAACGCTGGTTCTCTGTATATCCCATCCATAACCTGTCACAAACACTGTTCTCTGTATATCCTAACTATAACCTGTCACAAACACTGCTTCTTCTGTATATCCCAACTATAACCTGTCACAAACACTGTTCTTTGTATATCCCATCCATAACCTGTCACAAACACTGTTCTCTGTATATCCCATCCATAACCTGTCACAAACACCGTTCTCTGTATATCTCATCCATAACCTGTCACAAACACTGTTTTCTGTATATTCATCCATAACCTGTCACAAACACTGTTCTCTGTATATCCCAATCTATAACCTGTCACAAACACTGTTTTCTGTATATCTCATCCATAACCTGTCACAAACACTGTTTTCTTGTATATCTCATCCATAACCTGTCACAAACACTGTTTTCTGTATATCTCATCCATAACCTGTCACAAACACTTGTTTTCTGTATATCTCATCCATAACCTGTCACAAACACTGTTTTCTGTATATTCTCATCCATAACCTGTCACAAACACTGTTTTCTTGTATATTCATCCATAACCTGTCACAAACACTGCTTTTCTGTATATCTCATCTATAACCTGTCACAAACACTGTTTTCTGTATATCTCATCTATAACCTGTCACAAACACTGTTTTTTCTGTATATCTCATCCATAACCTGTCACAAACACTGTTCTCTGTTGTATCTCATCCATAACCTGTCACAAACACTGTTCTCTGTATATTCTCATCTATAACCTGTCACAAACACCGCTTCTTGTATATCTCTATCTTCCATAACCTGTCACAAACACTGCTTTCTGTATATCCTAACTATAACCTGTCACAAACAATTATTTCTGTATATCCCATCCATAACCTGTCACAAACACCATTCTCTGTATATCCCAACTATAACCTGTCATAAACACTATTCTCTGTATATCCCATCCATAACCTGTCACAAACATCATTCTCTTGTATATCCCAACTATAACCTGTCACAAACACCATTCTCTGTATATCCCAACTATAACCTGTCACAAATACCGTTTCTCTTGTATATCCCGGCTATATAACCTGTCACAAAACACTCATTCTCTCTGTATATCCTAACTATAACCTGTCACAAACACTATTCTCTGTATATCTCATCCATAACCTGTCACAAACACTTATTCTCTGTATATCTCATCCATAACCTGTCACAAACACCATTCTCTGTATATCTCATCCATAACCTGTCACAAACACTGCTTCTCTGTATATATCATCTATAACCTGTCACAAACACTGCTTCTTTCTGTATATCTCATCTATAACCTGTCACAAACACCGCTTCTGTATATGTCTCATCCATAACCTGTCACAAACACTGCTTCTGTATATCTCTATCCATAACCTGTCACAAACACTGCTTCTCTTGTATATTCTCATCCATAACCTGTCACAAACACCGTTTCTCTGTATATTCTATCCATAACCTGTCACAAACACTGCTTTCTGTATATTCTCATCCATAACCTGTCACAAACACAGGTTTCTGTATATCTCCTATCCATAACCTGTCTCAAACACTGCTCTCTGTATATCTCATCCATAACCTGTCACACAAACACCGCTTGTATATCTCATCTATAACCTGTCACAAACACCGCTTGTATATCTCATCATAACCTGTCACAAATACACCGTTTTCTTGTATATCCCAACTATAACCTGTCACAAACAATTATTCTTCTGTATATCCTAAACTATAACCTGTCACAAACACCATTCTCTGTATATCCCATCCATAACCTGTCACAAACACCATTCTCTGTATATCCCATCCATAACCTGTCACAAACACCATTCTCTGCATATCCCAACTATAACCTGTCACAAACACCGTTTTCTGCATATCCCAACTATAACCTGTCACAAACACCGTTTTCTGCATATCCCAACTATAACCTATCACAAACACCATTTTCTGTATATCCCATCCATAACCTGTCACAAACACCGTTTTCTTGTATATCTCATCCATAACCTATCACAAACACTGTTTTCTTGTATATCTCATCTATAACCTGTCACAAACACCGTTTTCTGTATATCTCATCCATAACCTGTCACAAACACCGTTTTCTGTATATCTCATCCATAACCTGTCACAAACACCGTTTTCTGTATATCTCATCCATAACCTGTCACAAACACCGTTTTCTGTATATCTCATCCATAACCTGTCACAAACACTTTTCTCGTATATCTCATCCATAACCTGTCACAAACACCGTTCTCTGTATATCCCAACTATAACCTGTCACAAACACCGTTCTCTGTATATCCTATCCATAACCTGTCACAAACATCATTCTCTGTATATATCCCAACTATAACCTGTCACAAACACCATTCTCTGTATATCCCAACTATAACCTGTCACAAACACCATTCTCTGTATATCCCATCCATAACCTGTCACAAACATCATTCTCTGTATATCCCAACTATAACCTGTCACAAACATCATTCTCTGTATATCCCAACTATAACCTGTCACAAACACCGTTCTCTGTATATCTATAACTATAACCTGTCACAAACACCTATTCTCTGTATATCCTAACTATAACCTGTCACAAACACCATTCTCTGTATATCCCATCTATAACCTGTCTCAAACACCGTTTCTCTGTATATCTCATCCATAACCTGTCACAAACATATTTTCTTGTATATCTCATCTATAACCTGTCACAAACACCATTCTCTGTATATCCCAACTATAACCTGTCACAAACACCATTCTCTGTATATCCCAACTATAACCTGTCACAAACACCATTCTCTGTATATCCCAACTATAACCTGTCACAAACACCATTCTCTGTATATCTCATCCATAACCTGTCACAAACACCGTTTTCTGTATATCTCATCCATAACCTGTCACAAACACCGTTTTCTGTATATCTCATCCATAACCTGTCACAAACACTCGTTTTCTGTATATTCTCATCCATAACCTGTCACAAACACTGGTTTTCTTTGTATATCTCATCCATAACCTGTCACAAACACTTGGTTTTCTGTATATCTCATCCATAACTTGTCACAAACACCGTTTTTCTGTATATTCATCCATAACCTGTCACAAACACTGTTTTCTGTATATCTCATCCATAACCTGTCACAAACACTGGTTTTCTGTATATCTCATCCATAACCTGTCACAAACACCGTTTTCTGTATATCTCATCCATAACCTGTCACAAACACCGTTTTCTGTATATCTCATCCATAACCTGTCACAAACACCGTTTTCTGTATATCTCATCCATAACCTGTCACAAACACCGTTTTCTGTATATCTCATCCATAACCTGTCACAAACACCGTTTCTGTATATCTCATCCATAACCTGTCACAAACACCGGTTCTTCTGTATATCTCATCCATAACCTGTCACAAACACTGCTTTTCTGTATATCTCTCATCCATAACCTGTCACAAACACTCGCTTCTCTGTATATCCCTATTCTATAACCTGTCACAAACACCATTCTCTGTATATCCCAACTATAACCTGTCACAAACACCTATTCTCTGTATATCCCATCCATAACCTGTCACAAATACCGTTCTCTGTATATCCCATCCATAACCTGTCACAAACACCGTTCTTTCTGTATATCCCATCCATAACCTGTCACAAACATCATTTCTCTGTATATCCCAACTATAACCTGTCACAAACACCGTTTCTCTGTATATCCCAACTATAACCTGTCACAAACACCATTCTTGTATATCCCAACTATTACCTATCACAAACACCATTCTCTGTATATCCCAACTATAACCTATCACAAAACACCATTTCTGTATATCCAACTATAACCTGTCACAAACACCATTCTCTGTATATCCCAACTATTACCTATCACAAACACCATTTCTCTGTATATCCCAACTATAACCTATCACAAACACCATTCTCTGTATATCCCAACTATAACCTATCACAAACACCATTCTCTATTCCCCATATTTCAATTATCCCGAACTAAGTTAACAATTCTTACATTTACAAATGTCTCAAAGATTGTTTTCTTCATATCACATAAATAATTCTAAATGATTTCCTTTCCTTACACGTGGCTTCAGATTGTGACATTTACTGACGTTACAAAACTCGGTTTAAAAATCACCACTTTCAGGTGAGATTAATAAAGACCCAATATGTGTTGTATCTTGTTGAGGTTTATTGGGTATCGTAATTATCAAAAAGTAATGGTATAGAGAGCACGCCATTTTCACAGATAGCAGAGAACCGACCAGCCGGCGACTCAGCTATACCGTTTATAACGTTTGACCAGTAAACGATGTATGTCGCTTTCCGTAAGAGCGCCACATAGTCGCAACGCATGATGTGTTGGAAATATAACCAAGTGTGATGAACCAAACACTAAGATCAAATAGAGTCAGCTTTATTAAATGTAAATAACAGTAACTATTGCACCATTCTAAAACCACTGACTTGACTTAACGCTTGATTTGTCATACATCAGTCATACCACAACTTTTAACGAGTCTGATACTTACTTTACGGTCACACCGCAACATTTAACAACTGACTAGTACTTACCATACAGTCACACATCACAACATTTAACGACAGTCTGATACTCACTGTACAGTCACACATCAAAACATTTAATAACAGTCTGATACTCACTGTGCAGTCTGACATCAAAATATTTAAGGACAGTCTGGTACTTACTGTACAGTCAGTTATATACCACAACATTTAACGACTGTCTGGTACTCACTGTACAGTCACACATCAAAATATTTAAGGACAGTCTGGTACTTACTGTACAGTCAGTCATACATCCCAACATTTAATGACAGTCTGATACTCACTGTGCAGTCTGACATCAAAATATTTAAGGACAGTCTGGTACTCACTGTACAGTCAGTCATACATCCCAACATTTAATGACAGTCTGGTACTCACTGTACAGTCAGTCATACATCCCAACATTTAATGACAGTCTGATACTCACTGTACAGTCACACATCTCAACATCTGTAGACTGTCTACTACTTTATTGCATAGTCACATATCCCGGTAATTGTATACAGTAATAACTGAAGTACATAGTAAATGTTCTGTAAAAAAGTAAATGTTACACATATTAACAAGTTATTTATTTTCTAACTTACAATCATTAGAATCTGATACTTTCAAGCTGTTTGTATGTCTTTGTTTCATGACCTTTCTCGACCACTTGTAATAGTTTATTTTCGAAAAATGAGAATTGAAAAAAGAAGAAAACAAATCATGAACTACAGGCAGGCTAGTTTGAGACGTTCACCATTTACTACAGGCAGGCTAGTTTGAGAAGTTCGCCATTTACTACAGGCAGGCTAGTTTGAGAAGTTCGCCATTTACTACAGGCAGGCTAGTTTGAGAAGTTCGCCATTTGCTACAGGTAAGCTAGTTTGAGAAGTTCGCCATTTGCTACAGGTAAGCTAGTTTGAGAAGTTCGCCATTTGCTACAGGCAAGCTAGTTTGAGAAGTTCGCCATTTACTACAGGCAGGCTAGTTTGAGAAGTTCGCCATTTGCTACAGGTAAGCTAGTTTGAGAAGTTCGCCATTTGCTACAGGTAAGCTAGTTTGAGAAGTTCGCCATTTGCTACAGGCAAGCTAGTTTGAGAAGTTCGCCATTTACTACAGGCTAGTTTGAGAAGTTCGCCATTTATGAAAGTTGACAAAAATATATACTTTTAACTAGAGCACTCATGACTACAGATGCCAGGGGCGGAGTGGTTGGAGGAACAGCTATCGGATGTCAAAAACAAACAAAGGAAAACGTCAAATTATTTGAGGAACCAATGACACACAAGACCTATGTGGCTTGTTAACGGAGTTAGGAGAGAGAGAGAGAGAGAAAAAAAAAAGTCACGTGACATCGAACTGACGCCAGGTTTAGCTTGATTGACATAAGTTTAATTTGGGGGAATTTGAAAATCGGCGAATCGTTTATTTTACCAACTATCAAAATTTAAAGAACATAACTTTGGGGCCAAGATCAAGTCCTGATCGATAAATGCCAAACCCTTCCCACGGCCTCTGTAATATTACCGTTTCGATTAACTGGGTTATCATAAGGTGTGAATGTTCTGGAAAACAATAGCTTGACCTTTAGAAGTATCTTGGTTATATATTCAATATTTCTTCTCTGGATGGCCCGGCATGGCCAGGTGGTTTAAGGCGTTCGACTCGTAATCTCAGGGTTGCGGGTTCGAATCCCCGTTGCAACAAGCGTGCCCGCTCTTTCAGCCGTGGAGGCGTTATAATGTTCGGTCAATATCACTATTCGTTGGTAAAAGAGTAGCTCAAGAGTTGGCGTTAAATGGTGATGACTAGCTGCCTTCCCTCTAGTCTTACACTGCAAAATTAGGGACGCTAGCGCAGATAGTACTCGTGTAGCTTCGCGCGAAATAAAAACAAACAAACAACACTTCTCTGGATTTAGTGGACGACAACCTTTCTTCATTAACTATTGTTTGGATAACTTTTATTGCGCTTATAATTCTCTACCACTGGCTAACATACCGTGGACGCCACGCGCACTAATACAGGATGTTAATAGCCTAACCCAGGTTTACTATGGAATGGTAGATAATATTAATAACCTAACAGGTTTATTGAAGAATGGTACATGATGTTTAAAGCCGAACACAAGTTTACTGCAAAATGGTACAGAATATTAAAAACCTAACACAGGTTTATCGTAGAATGGTACAGAATATTAATAACATAGGTTTGCTGCAGAATGGTACAATATGTTAATAACATAACACAGGTTTACTGTAGAATGGTAGAGAATGTTAATAACGTAACACGGGTTTACTACAAAATGGTATTGACTATTAATAACCTAACACAGGTTTATTGTAGAATGAAACAGATTGTTAATAACCTAACACGAGTTTACACTTCTTTATAACCTGATAGTATTTTCTTCAATTTTACGCTAATGAACTTACCTTTTTCCTTGCCCAATCCTATCTATCTCCACGTGGTAGAAATCTCTAACGGCAGACATCGCCAGTACAGCTTCTATGATTGGTTTAAATAAAAAATGACAATAAATGTTACTTTGAGTTTCCAAGAGCGTGAATAAGTTATTCTTTAAAAAACCTTTAAGAAAATGACAAATATATTGTTTTGGAATGTGTGAAAACAAAACAAAAAAGCAGTTAGTTTTTAAACATGACATTCAATATGAAATTTTACACCACCCGGACGAACCTGGCCTTCGTAAAGTCCAGTAACAAAATCTACAAGTGATGTGTGCTTTTAGAGCAGCGCATAAACTCCAATAATTCCGGTTGGGACTTATGTTTCAGCTCAATTCTTATAATCAATTGTACGCATGACCATAAGACGTCTGCAGCGACGTTGTAAGGCCTGATAAACGCAGACTGTTAGTCAGGTGGTCTCCGGGTATTTTTCGCTACTGGTCCAAAGGGCTTGACGTCACGACTGAATGTAGTGTGACTGTCAGACCCAGTAAGTCATACTCCATACATATACACATATTATTACAGATACTGAACACAATAACAGGATGATTATGATAATAAAGAACAGTGATAATTTCTGTTATTTGGTTAAAGAAAAAAAATTATTTATATTGATTGGTATTGCGGTAGGGAACAAACTTCAATATGTTTAGATGGGCTATTCGTTATTGTTGATTATTCACACAAAAACTATGTCACCACTGCAATGTCTTTGTGGCTCAGTGATAAGCATGTGGGTTTATAAGGATAAAATATGGTGTTCGATCCCTTACTGTGAGCACAATACAGATTGCTGATTGTGTAACTTTGTCCTTAATAGTACAACTTGTAATAAAAACAGGAAAATAGGAGAAATAAACAATCACCAAACTGGTTCATTTATCAATATATTCAGATGTTCTCCATATGGTTCTACTAACGCTATGAGTTTTTTCTTATTTACAAATTCTCCATCTGGGTTCTGCTGACGTCTTGATTGGGTGTATTGTTTATTAAACAGTGAGGAAACATTTTTGTGTTGTTTGAACTTACTGTACAAGCGTTTGGTTAATCTGTGTATGTTTTTACTGAATTTGTGGAGAAAACAGAATGTTGACCGTCGTTGTCTGGAAAATACGCCTTGAAATATTATAAATACATAATTGGTAGTTTTTCCGAATATTTAGGTAGGGGTTTAACCCATATGACCTTTTACATATCGTCCTTTATCAGTTTTAAGTTTGGTGCTAATTAATTAAGAAAAATATAAACGAACGCACACGTATTGACGTTTATTGACAGTACTGTACAAAAGTGTTAGAGCAAGAAAATATCTGCCATTCCTTCCATTGTATGGAGCTAATTCTTTCATGCTATTACAGAACATAATTTTCAACACTATGGTAATGTTTCACTGATCTCTGTTGACAACTGAATGAGCCAGGGTGAGAATAGTTATCATACTTTAGAATTCCCACATACATGTACCAAGGGCATGTCATAAGGGTTCTGCCTGAATGAACATACATATCAAATGTAGGGTCTGAAATAACTGTCATGGTACTTTATGCAGTTTATTAACAATATAGAAACAAGGTAAGCGTATGGTACCAGTATATACTACAATAAATCAATTTTATAACACTCCACAAGTAAACTTCATAAAATTGTGTTCAACACTGTATGTTTACATTTTGTTGTCATGCCACGACGAACCAAAATTCACAGAGAATTCTCAATAGAACAGAGACTTCACATCACTTTACGTGATGCTGATTGACTCCAACAAATTATTTCAGACTTTAAATACTCCACAAACACTGTCAAGTAATCTGTAGATCGTGAGACTGAGACAAGTAAATTTGAAAATAAGAAAGAAAGAGATAGAACACCTAAACTCAATGATACTGATGTTAAGTATCTTTGTTTATGTGGCCTTCGAGAAATAATTCGAATTACAAAGTTAAAACGTACAAAACTGGACTGTTGATGATTGGAAAAGGGTGTTATGGACAGATGAGTCGACGTTTAAAATATTTGGTTCGAAGTGTAGTTTGTACGTCCAGTGGAATAAATATGAAAGATACTTACTTCAATAACACTACTATGAAGTATGGTGTAGGCAGTGTGATGGTTTGGGGTGTTTTTCTGCTGAGGCAACTGTAGTTTTTTGCAACATAAACGGAATAATGGACCAGTTCAAGTACCATCAGATACTGATCTATCATGATATACCCAGCGGTTTTCCTTTTAAAGGACAAATAATTCTACTACCAAGACGATAATTACCCCAAACACTCATCCAACCTATACATAATTACTTAGCTAAGAAAGAAGCAACTGAAATCATTCAAATGTTACAATGACCCCCACATAGAGCAGATCTAGGATTCGATAGATGAAAAGCTTGACAAATCAAAGGTTACTTCCAAAGAAACTTTATGGGAGTGTATTATAGACATACGGAGTAAAATTCCAAAGGAAACTCTGATTAAATATGTTTTAACGATGCCTCAAAAACTGTCTGCAGTTATAAAAACAAATGTGGGATACACAAAATATTATCTATTTTCTGAACTCAAGCACTTCCATTAAGTTTCTGTTGTACTAAATATGACGATTAATACAGTTTTGATGTTTCACCTGTGATTTATCTTCCATTGTTCTTTAAAAATAGTTTGAAATATAATTTTTTGACTTTGTCTTAACTCTTTTGTACAGTATTATATATATTATTAATATTAATAGCCTACGTAAAGAAAAAAGTCTTGGGCGACGTCATAAACTGTCCACAAGTGTATAATATCCCTTGACTTTCTTGGAATAATTACATTTTGCATTCATCCGGTACGGCTATGCCAGTATTACGTGTTACTGTGTAGTTAAAGTTAAACAGCGCTTAGTTTAATTTAACATTGAGGTTATTTAATAATTTAGAGAAATCTTTTGTCTTCTGTCTACTATCTTAATGTTAATGTATAGTACTGGAAGTGATATATCTTAAAACACTATAGTTTTTGATACCCCAATACCATTCGTTATCAATTGATAAATCGTTTTTTATTTCCGTTTTGTGTGTGTGATAGAATGTAAATAGCCATAATGATCTATTATCAGAACAATTTATTAAAAGTCAAACAAGCTAATTGTTTCTAATTACACTACTTATTAAACTGTACATGTTATCAGTAAATTTTATTAAATTACAAATAACTGTCAATACGTTTTATTGGGGTTTTTGTTTTTTACAAGTATGTTATTTGTCAATACTATTTCACTGATTAGTCTCTGGAATATATAACAGATCTAATAACGTGCGTTTGTTCAAGAGTTGTGCCTCAGAAGTTCAAATCATGACGGTTGGCTTTGTGATTAAGATTAGGCCTACTTAAAACTGTAATCATGACCACACACTAGCATTTTTCGGGAGAGTGTAGAGTTAACCCTAGTTTCTCTTGGGTTTAACAGTTATTTTATACTCTGCAATAAATCAGCAAATTGGTCTCTTTAACCCTAACGAGTGCTCTTCAGCTCTACTGTGAGGCCATCAACAGTAATAACAGTTACGCCACCACGACACTGGTGAATTTTAAAAGAAACCACAAGTTGAATTATTCAGTTATATACTTTTTAACAATTTGAATAAATAACTTTTAAATAATGCACAACGAAAGAAAGCAAAAGTTATTCAGAGATTTCACAAGTTAGTACATACAAAGGTAAATTTACCGAAAAACAAGGTTTAGTATATATAAAAAAAAACGATAATCGAGAAATCAGTGAAGAAAGACGTCTAAAGTTAAAACTATTTTGTGTTATATATATATATACACACACACACACTTTAGTAATGCTTCTATTCTAAGTTATGTAGTTGATAAATTAAAGTTTAGCATTGAAGGCTGCAAAAGTCGACTACCTCCCCATCACTAAAGAATTCATTGCATTTCATGATTTTTATATAAAAATAAATAAGGGATAAAATCGGTTACTCAAATAAGATATATCGTCAATTTTGTACATGTATTGAGTTCTAACAGTAAAACTGTGTTGTAAGCCTTAATATACTAACTTAAGTTTTACACCATGTAGTTACTTCCGGCCGTATGTTTCCGGTATCATCAATTATAGTACAGCGAACTGTAACTAGTTCTAGCTGAGAAAACTAGGCTATTTTTTATTTTTTGTATGCGTAGTGTAACTGTGTAAGTGTGAATATTATTGAAGACATTTGTATGTTGCATTTCATCATGGAGATAAGGGAAGTGTGTGTATTCCATCATGGAGATAAGGGAAGTGTGTATATTCCATCAATGAGATAAGGAAATGTGTGTATTCCACCATGGAGACAAGGGAAGTGTGTGTATTCCATCTTGGAGAAAGGGGATGTTTTTGTATTGTATTCCATCATGGAGGAAGGAAGGGAGTTGTGTATTGTGTTCCACCAATAAAGTGATTTTGTGGATTAAATCATAGATTCTCCACTGTTAGGCACTATTTAGATGACGTGGGTTTATTTACTAGTTTTTCTAAATTACTAGCGTCTTTTAACAAAAACACGTGTATCACTCGATAGTATATTTTTGTACTAACAGTCCTACAATTTGGCTTTCAGTTTCCAACAGTACTCTCACATTTGGACTTTCAACAATACAATCATCTCTGTATATTTCACTATCTTCCAACAGTGCGGTTGCTTATACATAGAATGGAACATTTTGTCATCCTCCAACAGTGTATCCATTTCCAACAATGTGCTTGTCTTTAGATAGGACGCCCCATCAATAATTTGTTTTTAGATATACAGTTTTAAATACGGCTGACTATTATAACTTTCTGCTGATGTGCAGTTCGCTTCTCTAGATAGGTTATCGAAATCTTCTGCTAGCAATTCATATTAGTTGGTGGCCAAATTATCCATCCACATCTGGATATTTTATCGGTATTTCTATGAACCTTTAGACATATACAACAAAATACAGAGTTAAATACACAGGGTGCAATAATACAACAGTGGATATTTAATGACTGAAAAATAAAAGGAAAGAGATATACGTTTATACTGGTTTGTATATCTGTTAACTCTGATGAGATGGTAGCTTATTCAATATAAACTGCGATTGATACGCCTAATTTAACTTAATAACTAGTTTTGTTAGAAAATTAAACATATAACTCATCGGCTAACTGAATTAATACAACAAACACGATAACTCTCACTTAATATTTATTCGTTAATCACTAACCCAGAACTATTTCCTAGTATTTGTATCTGTACCCTTCGTCTTGGATATTTTCCGAGTTTAAGTCTATTGATTGTTAATATTCACGAACATTATAGGTATTCTAAGACTAAGTTTATTAATTAACTTAACAAAACGCTCCCTCTTGCAAATTACCTGAATTAAAACAATGAAATATTGCTTACTACAATATGAACAACGGGGTTGTTTTAGAAACCATGCATTAGGAAGCTTAGTTTAAGGCTTGGCCCGACATGGTCTAGTGTGTTAAGGCGTTCGACTTGTAATTGAGGGTCACGGGTTCGAATCCCGGTCCCACCAAACATGCTCACCCTTTCAGGCGTTATAATGTTAAGGTCAATCCCACTATTCGTTGGTAAAGGAGTAGCCCAAGAATCGGTGGTGGGTGGTGATGACTAGCTGCTTTCCCTCTAGTCTTACACTACTAAATTAGGGACGGCTAGCACATATAGCCCTCGAGTAGCTTTGTGTGAAATTAAAAAAAAAACAATTATATGAATATTTAATTTTAGGCTTAACGTATATTTACGATGTTATTTGTACTTTTTTCAGCCATACTGTTCCACTATATTAAGAGTAATAAAACCGCAAAATCGACGTTTTTTTATGGGAAGGTAAAATCTTTGTTATTATTTTACATTTCACTTTATCAAGAAATGTTGTTTTGATATCTGTAATGCTGTACGTTTTTTTCTTTTTTGAAAGTTATGGATAGAATAACGTAGAATAATTATTCGATAGAATAATTTATGTTTCTTTTGATGATAGTCCTTGTAAAAAATGAATACATATATATTTATACGACTAACCTTGTGCCTGATATCACAAGTTATAGCCTTAAGTGAAACACTTTTTTTTGTCCTACTTATTTTTATTTTTTGACTCCGCCATTTCCGATAGGAGGCTTATTGAGCATCCAAGGGCAGATAAAGAAAGTAGATTTAAATTGTTCACAGAACGTTAAAACAACCCAAATGAAAATAATGACATATTTCGCCACATTTCACTGAATTGATTTAAATATAAGGAACAGCTGAAACAAAGGTTCTGGATAACTACAGCTTTAGATTGAAGTAGAAAAAATTAATGCTGGATAACTACAGCTTTAGATTGAAGTAGAAAAAATTAATAGCTGCGTCACTATGTTATTCCTTAAACCTGTCTCAACCAATGGTTTAGTAACAAGTGTGAAGGCTTAACGCTTGTGCGAAATTCCAAAACAAACAAACAAACCCAGTAAAATAAATAAATACAGAATAAAAAACAAACAAATTAACGATCATGATCAAACTATTATGTTAAATTAAATTAAGTTGTAGAATTTAATTACTTAGCGAAGGTTAGTGAGTCGTCTGTCAAGCCGTTGAAATACAGTTTAATTTCAAAAACATAACGTAAATTCATTTGCTCTTACTGAAAGACTACTATGGTTAGGAGAGGTGGGGTGTCTATAAATTTGAATATCTGAAACATAATAATGTTTTATCAGATGCTGGTAAAGGGTTAAAAGAGGAAGAGAATTTCCTCGATGTCAGAATATCTGTAAAGTGCTTTTAAGGAAAACCTATAGGTCATATTTCTAGTAATCATTTTGTAGGATTTTTCGCTATAAAGTGTGTCACAAATCTAATAGCTGTTAACTTCAACAATCAGAGCTGTAACTTTCTGCGTATAAACTAAAAGAACGTGTTTTTTACTGACATTTTCCCTTCATCCCCCAGAAACTAAACACATCTTCACACTAGTGAACTGGGAAATGGCATGATTTTGATAGAAGAATTGGCTGTAACTAAAACCACAGAAAGATGTTATGTCTTTATGAGTAACCGTTCTCTCAAGTGTAATACAATGACTAATATCCGTTCACAGTCATAAGTGACTTATTAACCTGCAGAGCTGAAACTGTGACGACTAGCCACTGACGAGTGAAACATAAACAGTATGTAATTTAATTTATCTTAACCAAATGCTACTTCTAAGTATGATAATAATAATAAAGTGTTATTTATTTTATCGCGTTACCAGAAAGTTAGTATTGACTCGTTAAAACAAAGCACGTGACGGGATAGAACGGATTCAGTCGTGGCTCGTGGTAGGTGTTTAACACACTGATCACTGCATCAAATCTGATATACTGTTTAACAATTCTTGAAACTGTTCATGAAATAAGCATATTGTTGCTGAGCTCCCATGCCGACGACGTTTCGGTCTGTTTGTTTTTTGAATTTCGCGCAAAGCTACTCGTGGGCTATCTGCGCTAGCCGTCCCTAATTTAACAGTGTAAGACTAGAGGGAAGGCAGCTAGTAATCACCACCCACCGCCAACTCTTGGGCTGCTCTTTTACCAATGAATAATGGGATTGAGCGTCAAATTATAACGCCCCCACGGCTGAAAGGGTGGGCACGTTTGGCGCGACCGGGATCGAACCCGCGACCCACGGGTTACGAGTCGAACGCCTTAACACGCTTGGCCATGCTGGGCCATGATTCGATCAGATGTGATGAAAATATACAAAGTGAAATAAGACGTTGTGTAATTACGGGTCATATTCCGCACTTCACCAATGGTGCTCTATCCTGACATCAATCGGCCAAACATGTAATATATTAAATATATATTTATCACAACTGTTTATTTCACAAGCTAAACCTTTAACCCTGAGCCATTTGAAAAGAACAAAAACAACCATCAATCACAAGAACATGTTTTGTGTACATATAAAAATAATAATTTTATCATAACTCGGAGTTATTTATTGTTATATATTTATCATGCTTTGTTGTTAAGAGTAAAGCTACACAGAACTGGTTCCACCATTTGTATCGAAACCCGATTTTAGACTTATCATTGAGCTACTGGAAAGTATATCAGACTATAAAAAATATGTATTACTTTGTGTTATATTAATTATATGAGTTCGACGTAAATGAATCCTTTAATACGGCAATTAGCTGAAGACAAAAGATCTGTAGCACAAACTGTGAATAAACATCAGTTAATAATATGACAAGTTCGCTGATCTGGAAATATGTATTTT